>NW_006922251.1:700708-729288 GCF_000298275.1 Orycteropus afer afer | reverse complement strand
GTTTCTTATATACGGGAAGCAGAGTGCATACCCAAAGGCAGCTTCTCAGCTGCTCACAGTAGATTCTACCATGGAGTTGATTACCAGTCTCATCATGGGGAATACTATATCCAGCTGTCCAGCCACTGAACCAGGCCCAGCCAAGTTGACACACAAACGTAACCAGCTGTGTTTGAGGGTAGATGATGGACTGAGTAAGGGAATAAGAGATAGAGGTCAAAAAGTTGGTATTTCAATGCTTCCCTTATTCTCCTACTTCACAATAATGATATTTTGGGGACCAGATGGGGGGAAGGGGAGATAGACTTTTAATTTCAGATACAACATAGTTTTGAAATAGCTGACGAAAGTATAATATAGGAAACTACGATTCTCTTGAATCTGATTGAACAAATAAGAAATAAAATGAGTTTATATGGGTTTTTTTTTCTCAGTGAACCCTAGAGAGTACCATGAAGGGTAAGAAAGGGCATACTTATCAGCAATTTTTTCATCTTTATAGGACTCTGGTCAACTATTTCACTGCAGCAAACATTGCTGCAGATCTGAAAGCCATTGGGTCTAGCAGAAAATAAAAATAGTGATAATAGCCACATTTATCCGGTACTCACTGTTCCCCAGATACTTTGGAACAAGTTCTCCACACATTATCTTATTTAACCCTTTTGGCAAGCTCATTTTATTAGTGTAATTATTACATTAAGTTTATAGAAGAGAAGCTAAGGCTTAAAGATGGTGCGTTACATACCCAAAGTCACACAATTAATAATGACAGAGCTGAGAATTACACTGAAAATATTTTAAACACTAGAGCCCATGGTTTATAATTCTGGTCACAGTATTCCAGGCTGAGTCCCACCAGTTTGTGTTAACCTCACCTTGACTTTTTCCAAAGACAACAAAAAAGTCCTCCTCCTTGTGGAACTGTCTTGTACATTGTTACTTTTCTTCAGGGCTAGCTACATAATTTGAGGGACCCAGTGTAAAATAAAGGAGCTCTGGTGGCATATTGACTAAGGCATTTGACTGCTAACCAGAAGGTTGGAGATTGAAACCCACCAGCCACTCTGAGAAGGAAGATGGGGCAATCTACTTCTGCAAAAATTCACTGTTTCAGAAAGCCAGTGGGTGTCACTGTGAGTTGGAACCAATTTGATGGCAGTGAGTTTGGTTTGGTTTTGAGTGTAAAATGAAAATGTGTGGCTCTGGCTAGACCAAGATAATCACCCATTCCCATACTTCTGCCATCCCAACTCACCACATATGGGTAACCTACAAAGGCATTGGCATTGCAATTTCTATACCACGAGGAACTTAATACCTGGAAAAAAAGGATGAGCAAGTGGTCCCTGAAAGTCATCTGCTGAATGTACCATGGCATTGTCACTCAAGATGGAGATGTCTCCTTGCTGTACTCAGATATGTCATAGCATGTGTTCCCAGACTCAACCCTTCCTGCCTGGGGCCGATGGTGATGATGGAATACAGGCCTCCCTTCCCCAACATGACCCATTCATCAGTCTGAGAGAAAGGTTGAGTGAGGATGGGGAGAACGTTGCTAGGCAGAGCCTAAGGCACAACAGGACAGAGAGTAGTGGCTGAGAACCCACTCAAGGTTCTCAGGATGAGGTGGGAGGCAGGACTATGTGTGAGTTAAGGTTCAGAGCCTCTCATGCATGCTGAATTTTCCCATCAGATTTTACTTATAAAACACAAATTCAAAAGTAAAGTGATTAAGAATTTTAAGCTGGCAGCTTCAAAGAACTAAATCCCAAGTACAGAGTCCTTCTGAGCTTGGAGTCCTGTGCAACTACACTGGTTGTATCCTCATAAAGCTGACCCTGGTTTTCACTTCTGAAGGAAGGAAATTACAAAGAGTGCTTTGTGTAGAAAGACTATGTGTTGATCTTGTGTGGATCTGTTGCTTAGGTGGGAGTATAGTGCAGTGCTTAAATGACTGAATTCAGATTGATACAGATATGGGTTTAAATCCCATCTTATCATATTAGATGATGTGGAAAAAGTTGAAATTACTCAAATTCTGTTTCCTTTGTAAAATGGGTATAAAGCAAATCTCAAAATTTTAAGTTGGTTCAAAACTTAATTTATATTAAACATTCAACAAAGAGCCTGGAATACTATTGAGGTTAATAAATATTAACAATTATTATTGTTGATATTGATATTACATATTAACTTGAATATTTAAGTAAAATTTTTGTTAACAAAAATACTTGTCTCCTAGTTGGAATAGTACCATAGAGATGCATCTCTAAATACCAAGAAGTTTACTCATCATACTAGAAAATCATGTACAAAGTACCAGGAACTCTGTAAGAAAATTATGTTCATTATACAATAGAATTTTGACAACTTTAGGTAGGTATTATCAAGGCATTTTATAGATTAAAAAAACTAGGGCTGAAGAAGGTTAAACAACTGCTCAAGATTTAATATGTGATGAGAGGACTAGGCTCCAGTCTCCACTCTATCTGACTACAAAGTCTATATTCTAAATCTCTGTGTCAAATTGTCTGGATCAGTGATTCTTAACTCTGACTCTACACTTAAAAACATTAAAAAAAAAAAAAAAAAAAAAACTGATTCTGGGGCCTTCTCCCAGATTATTTAAATCAGAAAATTTTAATGTGCTTCAGATGATTCTAATGTGCACCCACAATTAAGAATCAAATGATCTGTTGTTGTTGTTAGCTGCCATTGAGTTGTCTCTGACTCATAGTGACCCTATGCACAGCAGAACAAAACATTGCCAGTCCTGTGCTAACCTCACAATCCTTGTTATACCTGAGCCAATCATTGCAGCCACTGTGTCAATCCATCTTGTTAAAGCCTTCCCCTTTTTCGTTCACCCTCCACTTTACCAAGCATGATATCTAGATGTTATAAAACACATAGAAAGTTTTACTTTACAACAGTATATGTTCTATCACATTAGCAGTCCATTTAAAATTCATGAAGGGCATGGGAAGTCCAATATATTCTTTTTGTTTTCCATCCCAAAGAGTATTTTAAGACAAATGCCAAAGAACACCCATTTTAAGAAAGCATTTTCTTTTTTGCACAGGAATAAAGAGTTGTTATTGCTATGACCTTGAATAATCTTTTGTGGATGGAAGTGGGAGTATGATTTATTTTTTCAAACTCAGAGAAGTAAAAGCATCTGTGTATTGACCTGAAAGAATGTGTGGAAAACATAGGATGAGGAGAAGAGTTACTACACAGTTTAGATTGGGAAATGTCAGGGTGGGTGGATGTGGGATGATGGAAAAGGAGTGTGTCATGAATACTTCATAAGTGGGCCCCCACCACCTTCACATTTGTAAGTGTCATTTATAATGGGATGAATAATAGTGCTAAGATGTATGCTCAGTGATAAGTCCTTTTATACAAACAAATACAAGGCAGCCCAGGTATACCTATTACCAAGGTCAGTGCATGCAAATCAGAGATGTGTTCTTGATGATTCAAGACCTAGACCTCACTGGAGGGTAATTTATCTATATAATTGTCTCAGTTTCCCCAATTTACTCAGAAGGTGAAGGCTTATAAACAATGTCATAACTCTACTAACTCTTCTCCCCTTTAATATTATTTTCAAGCATAGTTTTCTAGAATAACATGAAGAGTGATCTAGTGTGGATGGTGATATGGACCATGACTAGAGAGACATGCTTCCAATAACCTAAGACAGGTAGCAACTTGACCAACTATTATCAAAGGCCACACATTTAATAAAACACTGCTACCAAACTGTGGTTATCATACAATCTGTACCTCCCTAACTTAGGACACAAATTCAAATGACAAGTCTGTTGGGTAATTAAAGACAAGTTTCCAAGTTGCTGTTGTTGTTGGAAAGGGCTGGCCAAGTAAATTCCAACTCATAACAATTCTATGTGCAACAGAAAGGAACTTTGCCCAGTTTTATGCCATCTTCACAACCGTTGCTGTGTTTAAGCTATTGTTGGAACCACTGAGTCAGGTCCATCTCCGTGAGGGTCTTCCTCTTTTTTACTGATCCTCCACTTTATCAAGCATGATATTCTTCTCCAGGGACTGGTCTTTCCTGATAACATGTCCAAAGTGAGATGAAGTCTCACCATCCTCAATTCTAAGGAGCATTCTGGCTATACTTTTTCCAAGACAGATTTGTTCATTCTTCTGACTGTCCATGGTATATTTAATATTCTTCACCAACACCACAGTTAAAATGCATCAGTTCTTCTTTAGTCTTTGTGGTAGTTAAGGTTGTATGTCAACTTAGTTGGGCCTGGTTGAGTGTCTGGGCAGCTGGCGGTATTTATTCTCCATGATGAGACTGGTAATCAGCTCCGTGGTGGGATCTACCACAAGCAGCTGAGTAGCTGCTTTAGGGATGCAATCTTCCTCCTGTATATAAGCAGAAGCATTGGGAATGGTCTCTAGCTTATGGAAAACTTGAACCTTGTATGTGTCATTGTTCAGCAGCCTGCCATGTTCTGCTTACCTTGGGACTTTCAATGGACTTGAGTTAATGGCCTGACATGTGGTTTGGTAACATTGGGACTGTGCCTTTATACTTGTCAACCTTGGGCTTATCAGTCTCAGCAGCCAGCAGCTGTCTGCATGAAGAAAAGACTCTAGCTTCAATAGGTCAGGAGCAAGAGGCAGAGCTGAAGCCCAAGGTTGAGAGATTTTCACCCAGCCCTGAGAGTCTGGCACTTTGCACTCAGACTTAAAGCCTCCAAACTGTTAGAGAATAAACTCCTGTTTGTTTAAGCCATCCCATTGGTGGTATATTCTTGTCAGAGCATCACTAGGTAACCAAAACAGTCTTCCTTATTCATTGTGTTTGAAACAAGCCATGTGTGATAGTTAAGGTTATGTGTCAACTTAGCTGGACCTGGTTGAGTGGCTGGGCAGCTGGATGTAGTTATTCCCCATGATGAGACTGACAAGAAATTCCATGGTGGAATTTATTGGAGCAGCTGAGTAGATGCTTTAGGGATGTGGTCTGCTTCTAGTATATATGAAAAAGCTTTGAGGAAGGTCTCTAGCTTTTTGGCATGCTTGAACTCTGCATGTATCCAAGTCATTTTTCAGCAGCCTGCTGAACAGAACACATTGTTCAGAACCCTGCTGATCTTGGGACTTTTTCTGGACTTGAATTTAGTGGCCCGCCATGTTGTTTGGTAATATTGGGGCTGTGCCTTTTTACTTGTTGACCTTGGGTTTGTCAGCCTCAGCAGCAAGCAGCTGCCTGAATAAAGAAAAGCCTCCAGCTTTAGTGGGCCAGGAGCAGGAGGCAGAGTTGAAGCCCAAGGCAGAGAGGCTTTCACCAAGCCCTTAGAGGCTGGCACTTTGAACTCAGACTTCTAGCCTCTAAAACTGTTAGAGAATAAATCCCTATTTGTTTGAGCCATCCCATTCATGGTCTATTCCTGTCAGAATGGCACTAAAAGTAACTAAAACATCACAGTATTTTCAATTGCCTCATATGCATGCAAAACTGGACAATGAATAAGCACGACTGATAAGAAGTCTCTATAAATGTTGACAGTAGATGTTAAAGCATATTGGCTACACATTCTTCTGGAAAACAATATCTCTAAATAGAAGTATCAAGTGTATTGGAATATTGATCTAATAGCATTATACATGTACATACATTCCTTATTTATTGACAAGGCCATGTTCCAAAGACCAGGTCATTATGAAAAAATTAGCACTATGCAAGAGTTAGGGCTGTGAACCATCTTAGGCACCAGTGTCTCCCCATCTCTTACTGCCTGTCAGGCTCCCCTGGTACATCTCAGAGTGTGCATGGAATAATGGACTGCCTTTCCTCACCACACATTCCCCACCATAATGAAGCCCACGGGGTTAAGGGTAGTGGTGATAACCATTGGGTGTTGCCCCCCCATCCACCACCTCCTGTCATCCAGCTCAGGTGCGGATCACACTTGTCTTCTGCCTTCCTGAGCCCCATAGCCCTGTGCAGCCCCCTTCTCTCTCCCTCTTCCTTCCTCTACCTACTGAATCCTCCAGCACATTTGGGCCCTGGTCTGGCCTCCCCCTGCCCAAATCACAACTTCATGTCATCCTTCTGTCACCTTGAACCTCTATGGCCAGACCAAGATGTTGCAGACAAACAGGAGAAGGTGACCTGTGGCCAGTAGGCCACCATGTCTCACTGAGTGGCAGTCATTGGTTGGCCTCTGTAATATCATTTGGCACCCCAGGGGCCATAGGGCATGCCAGACCCAGCCATAGCCCCACCTGGGGCCCAGACCATTGGAGGTACAGCTTCAGAATTTTTTCAAAGTTGTCATAAATGTGAAATGTCAAATAATGAGATAATTTGTAAGTGAGGAGTGAGTATAGCTTAATTCATGATAATTTGGAAAACATCATGATATAATAAAAATGACATAGCTTTTGGAGTTAGGTATAGTTGATTTAAATTTTGATTTTTTCCACTACCAACAACATATTCTTAGGCAAATGATTTAGTATATTTGAGTCTTATTTCATTTTTCTATAAAGTGGGAATAATAATCACCATTCAGGGTTTTTCTGAAGCTTATAGACAATTCTATGAAACAGCAAGTATAATTTACCTAGTAATTTATTCCATTATTAAGATTATTAGTCTATTATGATTGTTGTAGTTAACCCATTATCTTAATATCTAGCCTAGGGCATGTGTTTTGGGACTCAGTCATTAACTTGTTCAATTTCTCAAAGAATAACAAATATATTGCTGACAGACAAAGAATCTCCAGAATTGAAGGTACCCACATGGAAACATACTACAGAAGCTGAGATAAGGTTCAGGATGACAGGCAAAGTCTGGTGTCCAAGAAATATGATAATGGCTAGAAACAGTTCACATAATTAATAGGCAGTGAGGAAGGCCTATTAAGAGATAGGGAACAATATTCAGGAGCTTACCAAGGCTTTTGGCTTCCTATCTTCTAGTTAAGCAGTGTTTTAAATCAGAGGGATCCAAGTGGTAAGGAAATCAAGAAAATAAACTCATGAGAATGAAGCCAAGGATTGAGGAAGAGGAAGATATAGAGAGGTGCATGGGAGGTAGAGACAACAAAGATGAACCCTTTTGTACATACAGTACTGTGTTGTCAGTGATGGCAAACATTGATATATGGGTGAATAGATGGAGGTACAGGCTGAATGATTAGGTATGTCTGTGCAGGGGGTAGTGTGCCCATGACCACGTATAGGGTTGGCAGACAGTGTTTCTATAAGTGTATTTGTAAGTTCTGTAAGAATTTCTAGGTATATAGTAGAAATGAAAAGGGACAAAGTTTCAGCCACTTCTTAGCCACAGCCAGCTGCCAGGAGGGAGTGAGTAGTTGGGCCTGTGGGCTTGAGACCATGGTCACAGGGGACATCAAACTCAATTGGCATAACATACTGCACAAAACATTGTACCACATCTTTGGTGAGTAGTGACTGGGATCTTAAAAGCTTGCAAGCAGCCGTCTAGATGCAACAATGGGTCTCTCTTCATCCAGAGCAAAGAAAAATGAAGAAAACCAAAGATGCATCGAAACATTTAGTCCAAGACACTGGCAGTCCATGCAATCCTCAGCCTATATGACTATGAGATCAGAATAACTAAATGGTGCCTGGCTACCACAGTCAACTACTCAGAGGGGGATCTATGTTGGAGATCTTGAATAGAGTAGTAGAACAATGTGGAATAAAACTCCAAATCATAAAAAAAAAAAAGAGAGAAAGACCAAGTTTGCTGGTCTGATAGAGCCTGATGGAACCCCTGAGACTATGGTCCTTAGCTATTCTTCAGGTCTGCAATTGAACCCACTCCTGTGGCTTCCAGCCAAACAAAAGACAGGCATATGAGCTGAACATTTACATTAGACAGATACACTCCTTGGAGAGATCAATCATGGGAGAATAGAAGGGCTGTGTATGAACAGGGAGAAAGCTCAGAGGGCAGGAATGCATGGGAGGGAAGGGCACAAGGAAGAGGCAACTATGAGGAGGAAGTGGGAAGAGAACTGTTGCATTGTGGGAAATTGCAGTCAATGTCATTAGACAAAGTGTATGTGAACTGATATATGGAGAATGAATTTGCTCTTTAAACTTTCACCCATATCACAATAAAAATTAAAAAAGAAAAAAGAATGAAAGCCATAGGAGAAACCCATTTATAAGAGCAGCACATGACGTAAAGTTCAGAACTGAGGCAACATCTCAGTTTTTATATTAGGGTAGAAGACTTGCTGTAGATACAGCAAAGATAACTTGATGTGAAACTGCTGTTACTATTATTGCTGTTCAAACCCACCCACTCCTGGGAAGGAAGACTGGGCAATCTACTTCTGTGGAGACACCACCTCAGGAACCCAAGGAGGGGTCACTATGAATTAGAACCAATTCAATGGCAGTGAATTTGTTTTGATTTTATTACTGCTGTTGCTACTACAGTTGTTGTTGTTGTTGTTATGTGCCATCGAGTCGGCCCCGACTCATAGCGACCCCTCCTTGGGTTTCCAAGGCAGTATCACTACAGAAGTAGGATTGCCCAAACTTCCTTCCGAGGAGTGGCTGGTGGGTTTGAACCGCCAGCCTTCTGGTTAGCAGTCAAGTGCTTTAGCCACTATGCTACCAGAGCTACTACAGTTACCAAAATAAAAATAATTATCATTTGGTAAGCACAGGGTATTTTTCAGATACTATACTGAATATTTTCAGGCATTATATATAATTTTCATAACAAACTCACCAGAAAAGAATTGACACCTCCACTTCAGAGATAAATACTCTATCAGTAAGGGCATGCAAATTTCCCCAGGGTAGGTAAGCAGGGAGTTCCAGATCTGTGATTCAAATTCAGGTTCATCTGCCTATAAACAATAGGCTGTATCAA
This sequence comes from Orycteropus afer afer, assembly GCF_000298275.1. Lineage (NCBI taxonomy): Eukaryota > Metazoa > Chordata > Mammalia > Tubulidentata > Orycteropodidae > Orycteropus > Orycteropus afer. The sequence goes on along the minus strand of NW_006922251.1, from coordinate 720,371 downwards.
AATATGTTGTATGTTGTGCTATCATTAAACACACACAGACACAAGTTCCCTCTTCAACTTAGATTGATTGTGGCAAAAAGAAAAAGTAGCAGATGCATAAACCTGCATCTGATGATCAAATGACTCTTGATGTGGAAGCCAGATCCCAAAATCTGACACTGCTTGACAGCTTAGTTTCGAACCCAAATTACTTCATAGTAATACGGCTTCATCTTCATGATCAAATGTTCAATAACAACTTTTATGATTTCCTGTCTCCTTCCATTGTTAGGAGCCTCTGAAGTCACTTGGAATCTGATGAGGTTTGTATGCATACATTGTGATGATATACTATCATCATGGAGATTGTGTACCTCACTACGATATTGAGATGAGAATTTTCCTTGAGTAAGTGATTAGGAAAGACTTGAATATTGCTATCATCCACTAGATTGCTTCTTTATAAATGTGTGCATAATTTGTTGATATCCATGCTACCAAGTGTTATTTTATTTAGTCTTGCTGGGGTCTCCAACCTTTATATGGATAATCACTAGAAGCACTTCCTTCCCTACCTCTCTTGAATTATTATTCCATGACACCTCTGAATCTTTAAGCCTTAGGTATATACACGTTTCCAGAGGGAGAAAGTTAGAGACTCTTTCCATTGTACTATGGAGGCAATTAATTTCCTTGTTAACTGGAAGAGAAGAAAGAAAATCGAGTTTGGGTATTCTTAATTCCTGCAAACTTGTATTGGAGAGGATTGAAAGAAAAATATCTTTTCTTATTTTTATCTTCCTAAATCTTTTTTTTTTTTTTTTTACATTCTTGATGGAATTTGGAAGAGCTGGTTGGAAAACCAAAATCTCCCACCTACTAATCAGAAACTGTCTTCAAGAATCCTAAGGATTGGAATTTCCTTAGAAAATTTTTCACCCATAGTTTATGTGATGTGAATATTCACTGATTTACCACTCTCTAATCATCTTTTTTTAAAATATCTTTCTACAAGAAATATTCTTGAAGCATTCATAATAAGATGCAACTGTGGTGATTTAAATGTTCACCACCATGTACCAACTGTCTCTCAATAGTTCTTGCAATTATTCCCTCCCTGCTAGTGTTCAGAAAGGCTTACAAATACTTACGTAAAAATGCTTATCTTGCAATCTCACAAAAATGTCTGATTGATGGAGAATCTTGTTCAACAGAAAACTAAAGAGCATTAAACAAATTTTAATTTCTATAGTACATTAAGGGAAGCAAGATAACACTTTTCACCAAACAAATAGTTCGAGGGAGTAATTGAGTCTAAGTTTGTTTATTTTAAGAAAATATGTTCTATCCATTTAAAAACATATTGAAGATGGCTCTCCTTGGTAGCATCCATCATCAGGAAGTAGACAATTTACAGGAAATTAATTTCCTACTTTGAATTCTGTAGAGTGGTAACTTGGTGACAGACTCTAGAAATTAATAAGAGTATAATACACACAAATGCACTGAATGCTATACATGTGTCTTTGTACCTTAAACATTTAATGAAGCTGTGATCTGAAGAATGATAATATTTCTGCTACAGAAATGAAAAATGTTGAACTGAAATCTAGGTTCATTGCATGCCTACGATCCTGAGACCCAAACAAAATTTTTCTCCCATAAGCTCACATGAAGTGAAAATGACTCAACGTTCATTAGGGTTTTGTTTAAAAGACATCAAAGTGATGCTGACAATCTCACATTTCACTCCTCTCACTATCATATTTGTTGACATAATACACACTACTTTCAGGAAAGTGAGGGCATTTTATGAATTGTTGGTACTCTTCATGGAATTTGGATTGTATGGTTATTGGCTCTGAATGTATAAACTACAAATTAAGTGTCACTCGAATGGAAAATTATTTGAAGAAAGTAAACCATGATTCATTTCTAATGAATGCTTTCATATGTCTCTGTAAATGTATTCACCCAGAGAAGTTCTCATAGTAGCAGACGAAGGTATTATTCTTTCCTGTGATTTTTTTTTAATGTAACAATTTATAAAGTCAAATAATTCACTAAAGCAAAGAAATTCCCTTTCATTATCAAGTAGCACACACGGAAATTTCCTGTACGTGGTTACAATTCTACCAGATGGCCAATTGAATTTAAAATATTTCCAACTCACAAAAAAATATATTCTACAAAACACAATGAGCCAGAGATACAAAATTATAAACTAAATGCCTTGTTATTTAACCTAACCTCAACCTACTAATAGGCACATTACCTGCTTTCGGAAAGTAATTGCCATCCAACAGTCACTCAAGTAAACTTTCAGACTCTGATTTGTTGTTTTATAGTTCAAGTTCATAGTACTTTCTGATAAAAATATTATATATAAAGATTAGAAAACAATCAAACAAAAATAATCTGTGCAAGCTTGGTTTCTAGTATTTGAGACTAAGCTCAAATACAGTGATGTTCACTGATGATTACATAATGTTTGCAAGGAGAAAATTTTGTGCATGCTGTTTCAAATTGAAGAGGACCTTCCCCACTGAAAAAGAGTGAGGCCTAATATAAAAGGCAAAGGGACAACAGTAAATGTTGATCCATGGGTGACATGATCAGCCCTGTTCAGGGGAACAACAAATTAGTGACAATTGAGAATATAGAATGGCATCTGCTGTATTTTGTTAGAGTTACAGGTTTTCAAGTGAGGAATGATGAAGGAATTAATTTCAGGCAGTAGCATCTGTAAACAAGAGAAAATTGAGACCAAAAATGCCTTACATGTAACTGAAACATTCCATGTTGCTTAAATGGGGATAAAGCGGTATGGAGGAGGCAAGCATCAAGAATGACATCAGAAGTTTTATGTTCTAATTCTTTTAGAAGATCAAGCCTATTTTGGACGAGGCATTATGGTCAGCTCAGTGGTTGAATTCTTGCCTTTCATGCAGGATAGCCTGTTCAATACTCAGCCATTTCATCTCACGCCCAGCCATGACCCATCTTGTTAGTGAAGGTCTGTATGTTGCTGTGGTGCAGATTTCAGCAGAGCTTCTAGTCTAAAGACTGACTACTGATCTACTTCTGAAAAGCAGCCAGGAAACCTCTGATTCAAATCTGTCTGATTTGCAACCAGTCATCAGGATGGTAGATCACTGGGCAGTATTTCATTCCATTGTGAATAGGGTTGCCATGAGTCCAATTAACAGCTAACATGCTAAGGAGTAGTTGCCTCAAACTGCTAATTGGAACGCTGACCTGTGTGAAACCAAGTCTGTGATATAGTTGCTGTTATTGTTGTGTGTAATCGAGTTGATTTCGACTCAGCCATCCAGTATGACAGACTAGAACTGCCCCATGGGGTTTCCTAGGAAGTACTATTTCCTTTTATTTTCCCTCCTTTTTTCCTTTGTGAAATTGACAGGACAGCTTCAAGGGATAAATCTAAGCCCACTTAAGAAGGTGAGCTTACGGATGCAGTTGCTCCAGAGATAAATAAGAGTCTCTATTATATTGTTTTAATTAGACTAACTCAGGGTCCCTTGCTCAAGTCCATCCTGTCTGACCCTTCCTCAGGATTTAAAAAGATTTCACTGCTCTCTGATCATATTTCCTCATCATCCAATATTGTTGGACAGATGCACTGTAAGGAAAAAGCCAAAAAAATATATATGAATGTCTTATTACCTTGGGTCCTAAAATTCCAGCAACTTCCTTATACACTATTATTGTCAAAGCATGTAGGTTTAAATGATTTCATTCCAGTGTGGTCAAGTGGAAAGAGTACTGAAATATTTTTGTCCTCAGCAATTTTGCTAATAAACTGTGCTATTAAAATTTTATTTTAATATTTTTCACCACTTAGTATGCACTGGAACTGCTAAGAACATAGCATTATCAGAGTTAGTCCTCACAATGGTATTGATATCTACTTTATAAATATATATATGTGTGTGTGTGTGTGTGTGTGTATGATTTTTTTAAAACTTATTACCTTGTTTTACACATGAGAAAATAAAGCTAAAGCATTAATAAGATAGGTAACTCAGGGACACATAGACAGTAAATGGTGGAGTTAGTACTCAAACACAGATATGAATGATCTGTGATTTCTCCGCTTAATTGTCTAACTGCAGAGTGCTGGGTTTTTATGTGATAAAACATAAAACGTTTTTTAGCTTTAGCATTACAACACTATAATACACTCAACTATAGAAGGAAAGATGATCCATAGGCTATACAAAAACCAGACAGACATTTTCAGTGAGAAAAATTCCTACATTTGTGGTTTGTGGTATGAAAATGTGAGATTTACTCATCCTTGATAAGAGGATTATCACTTAGTTTAATTTCTTGGAGACTTTACTGCTAAGAGATGAGATTTTAGGAAATGTTTGAAAGAGAAGACAGAAGGTAGACTGACACGTTATCCCCAGAGTAATGAATGGTGTGAATGACAGTGGGGTGGGGTATGAGGTGGGACATAGAGGGAGCAGGGGGTTGGTTGTTCCTCCATCCTTTGCTCATGGTAACTAAGGGGGTGGTGGTTGTTATGTGCCATCAGAAGGCAAAACAGTACACAAGGTGGTTAATTACATGGACCGTCTGGAGAAGCCCTTAAATTTGATTTTCAGAAACTACACAGAAAGGCAGACATTCCCTGACCCTTACTTTCCTCAAAGAAATATATTCTAAAAGATCTTTACACATGATTTGGTTGTATAGCCAGAAGGAAGGAGAAGTTATAGATGTATAAAGCCTAAGCACTAGACCATGCTTATAGACACATATACACATAACATGAAATTGGCTTCTTTCTCTTGAAAAGCTAGATTGCCATAGGATATTGGAGAAAAGAGTTCAGCTATAGGAAAGTAATATACTTTTTACAATGGGATATAACTAACTCAAAACTACCCAGGTAATAAGCAGCAGCTTTGTACTAGCTAAACAACTTTGGTTAAGTCTTTCAAACCCCAAGGCCAAGTAGCCTAAACCTGGAGATCTGTTAGAAATATAGAATTTCAGGCCAAATCCCATACCTACTGATCTGAAACTGCCTTGAGAAGCACTGTCCTAAACTCTCTTATTTTTACTTTTCGCACCTGTAAAATAAGAAAAACAGCTTCCTTATAAGGTTCTTGTGAGGATTAAATAAAATAATACTCCCAAAGTGCTTAATGGAGTACTTGGTATAGTAGGTACCAAAAAATCATAATATACCAATATTAATAATAATAGTATGTAGGAGCTCTGGTAGCATAGTGCCTAAGGGACTTGACTGCTAACCAGAAGGCTGGCGGTTCAAACCCACCAACCACTCCTCAGAAGGAAGGTTGGGAAATCTACTTCCATAGTGATATTCCCTCAGAAACCCAAGGAGGGGTTGCTATGGGTCGGGTCCTACTCAACGGCACCTAACAACAACACCAACATGTATTGTAGAACAGTTTTGAAATTCTATTACATCAACAGATTTGGACCATGTATACTACTGATTATTTGCAATCAGACCTGTTTTTAGTAGAAATTGGCCTGGTTAATGAATTTATATCAAATATTTCCTAAATTAGTTGAATTTTGCTAAGAGATTATTATTAAGACACTTCCAAATAATTTTCAGTATCAGTGACTAAGGAAGGGAATTGTGAGCAGAGAAACCAATTGCCAGATTAACATAGTACTAATATGCAATGCAAATATTATGCTACTAAGATAAAAATGCAGACTTGCCCTTAATTACTCAAATCCTCTCTCTCTGGGATATGAAAGGGTTTGTTTTGTTGCTTAGCTTTAATTTATTCTACTTATTCTCACAGTGTTTTAATCAACCTCAAAATTTGCTTCTTTCTCTCAGGTACATTTTATAGTACCACTGCACCCTCAATCTGCAGTCTACCTTCCTGCCGGTTTTTTTCTTAATTATCTAAATAGAGACTAAACAATTCTTTCAACATGACAATCTCTACAGTAGACCAGATCTCCAAAGACGGTCCTGATTCTGATGCCCTCACAAAATAATATAGTGCTAACATAATGATCATAATGATAATGATGATGATGATGTTTGATGAAAGCAATGGTGACAATACCTACAGTAATAACAGCCTCTATATTTATGGAATGTTTTCATTGTGTCTGGTTATTTGAAATACCATTTTTTTATCCTTTTTTTTTTAATCGTCTAAGTTTCTGAATTTCAGAAACATATATCCAATGGTTTATTCAAAATCTCTAACTAAATAATCTCAATAATCTTGAGGCTGTGAGGCATCTCAAACCTAACTTGTGCAAGTAACTCTTAGTTTCCTACTATAAATACATAAATGAATGGATAGATAGATAGACAGACAGAGAGACATGATAGATAGATAAAATGCTCCTCCTATAGTCACTCCATTTCCAACAATGGCACCTTTATTCTAAAAACCTTGGAGTTATACTTTTTTCACACACTATCCTATTTTTCAGCAAACCTGCAATCTCTGTCGGTCTGACATGAGCAACTGTGCTCTTTCCTACTTTGCCATTCTGCTTTTCAGGATGCAATACGATCAATGTCTTTCATGCCACTGAGATATCAAAATAGTTTTCCAAATTTGAGTTGTATAGAATCAACTGAAGAATGGCGATGTGTTTACCAGCTACAGTTCACAGAATAATAAATGTAATATAAAAAATCGAAAATCAAACTCACTGCCAGCGAGTTGATTACGAGTCATAGAGATCCATTTGCAATATAACAAATGTAAATAAATAGTTAGCAATTGGTAATAGGACAAAGAGATGAAATTAATAATTTAGGCCTCAAGAATTCCTATTAGGCTCAGAGGCCTAGAATGATTAATGTGTGTGTGCACACATGCACTTGTGCGTATGTGACAGAAAAACAAAACAAAACATATAAGTGTGTGGGAATTCAAAGACAGCTTCCAATAAAAAACATTTATTTATTGAATACTTTCTGTAAGTCTAGTATTATGCAGTAAGGGAATGGAAATTAAAAGATAAATGAAATAAAGTCTACATCCTCAAAGAGAGTAGGAGAATCAAAGAAATAGTCTAAATGATCATTGACTCAATTTAGTAAACTTACTGCAACCCTAATGAATCAGAGCACTATTTACCTGGTAGAAGTAACCCAAATATTAGACATTATATGGATAAAGATATAAGCAAAGTTCATATGGTAATATTGAAAATCCAAACCCTATAAGCAATGATAGATATTAAATGGCTTGTGATTTACCAAGTTCCATAAAAAACAAGGACAAAATTTTGGAAATGGCCAACTAATTATGTTTTTAAATTTCCAAATACATGATGTAGTAATATTGTGCCACAAAATGCAACCTCATGGTGAAAAGTTTCCAAAACTAACATGAGATTTTAAATCTACTAGGCTTATTCTCATAATGTCTGTGTATCTGGGTTATCCATACTCCAAAGATAGGAGTATTGCATTGGAGTATTCCACTAAATCAAGTAAGCCTTTGAATGATGTAGTGTGGGGAGCACTAAACTCCCTGTGAGCTTCAAGAATGACAAAGAAATGATAATGTGCCTGAACACAAGCCAAGCTTTGGAAGTTTTTCTCACACTAATTTGCGTTTTAAAATAAATTTGTCACAGACAAGGAAATGATTCTCTTAAAATGCTATCATCACGAAAACTAAATGAAGCCATGTCACAAACCCACTGTTTAGATTAAGTAAGCATTTACTTATTATTTTTCATTCCTCAAATATTTATTTAGAACCTACTGTGTGCTAGCTAGATACTCTGATATGAAGAATGGATACAAAGCTGAAAAGATTTGGTCCCCATTGCTCAAAAGTGAATAGATTAATAATAAAAAAAACCTCCTTGAGCAAACAACACAAAATACTTACTTGAACAAGGGTGAGTACAAAGTTTAATAGATGGGAGAATGAGCCACCAAAGACACAGTGAAGCTCAGTTTGAGAAATGGAAGTCAGTTTATCTTTCAGACAAGTGATTGAGTGAGTAGTCCAAAAAAAAAAAAGAAAAAAGAGAGAGATTAGTTTTTTTAAAGGCATAGAGTGTTGGAAAATTTGCTGAGAGGACAAATTATCTATTTTTTAATATTTGACATTCTTTCTTAACTGCTGCTCAATTAGGACATTTAACAACTTCTAGATATTGGATATTCAGTATGATTTGTTAGGAACTGTGTGGAATATTTCTGGATCTCTGTGGTAAGACATGGCAACATCGGAAAGCAATGGCAAATAGAATGGAATGTGTGATAGTTGGAGCTGTGTGTCAGCTTGGCTGGACCATAATTCTGTGTGATTTGAGCTGTTGTGGTGTGGTTGTTCCCATGATGGGATCAGATGACTATGTTTTGAGGGGCCAATCTGTTGAAAGGGAGTTTCCCTAGGGGTGTGGCCTGCTTCCAGTATATCTGTGGACATCCTGGGAGAGGAGACATTCTTCAGTGGATCGGGATTCTGTTGTGTTGCCAACAACTGTCCATGAGTGAATAATCCACCATTCGGCCTGGAGATCTTGGATTTGTCATTCATTGGAGTCAACAGCCAGTGTACTGCCTGCCAGCTCTGAGCTCCTCAGTCCCTGCAGCTGTGAGAGTGGGGAAAAGCCTCCAGCTTGATGTGGAAAAGCCTCCAGCTTGATGTTTGATCCAGGAACTTTGGACTTGCCAGTTTCTATAAGTGTGTGAGCCATTTTCCTAAGATAAATCTCTCTCTCTCTCTCTCTCTCTCTCCCTCTCTCTCTCTCTCTCTCTCTATATATATATATATACATATAAGATTTACTGGTTTTGTTTCTCTAGAGAACCCAGTCTAACACAAAATGGCTTCTAAGTTCCTAGCTATGTGGACATGGCTATAGCTCTTTAGTAATCTCTAATTTTCTTTCAGTTATTATAAGAGGCAACCATTCTTAGAAATATAATTTTCATCATTTTGTAGACTGCTGAATTCAAAGGACATAGAATAATCTGGTTCAAATCAAATGTCTTAACAACTTATGTGTCTTCTATTAATTGTTTCTAATCATTTATTCATACCACAAATATGTATTAAGGTCTTAAAAGATACCAACCACTGCACTAGACTCTGGGGATACAGAGATAAATAACACACAGCCTGAGCCACCAAGATTCAAAGTTTAATGGGGTTTTCGGATACATTTAAACAGATATTTACAGTATAGTACGATACACGAATGACCAAAGCATATACTTTGGTCATGTTGTCAGTAGGGACCAGTGTGAGGAGAAGGTTATAATGTTTGGTAAAGTAGCGGTCAGAAAGAAAGGGAGAGACCCAACAAAATGGATTGACACAGTGGCTGCGACTAAGTGCTCAAGCACAGCAAATACTGTGAGGATGGTGCAGGACCAGACAGTGTTTTGTTCTTTTGTATATAGGGTTGCTATGAGTTGGAACCGACTCAACAACACCTAACAACAACACCAACAACACGATAAAAGCAAGAATAAAAATAAATGTGTAATAGAAGCATGGGCAAAGATGACCTAACAGTAATGATTAAATATGGAAGAGCAATGGAAACTTCTAGAGAAAGTGGAATGTGACCTAGCTTTTGAAAAATTAAGAAAGACTGGTGAATGTTGTTCTAGACTAGGAAACAGCATGAGCAAACACATCACCCAGACCTAGTTGCCTTGGAACCGACTCCTATTAAAGGCAACCCCATGTGTTTCAGAGTAGAACTGTGCTCCATGAGGTTTTCAGTGGTTGACTATTAGATTAACAGGCTTTTCTTCTGAGGTGCTTCTGGGTGAACTCAAACCTCCAACCTTCTGGTGAGCAACCAAACATGTTAACCATATGCACTGCCCAGGAAATCCTAAGCAAACACAAATCCAAAACCCTAAACCCAGTTGTCATCTAGTCAGTTCTGACTCATAGCAACCCTGTGTCACAGAGTAGAACTGAGCTCCATAGGGTTTTCTGTCTTAGTTATCTAGTGCTGCTATAACAGAAATACCACAATTAAGTGGTGTCAACAAACAAATTTATTTTCTCACAATTTAGGAAGCTAAAACACCGAACTAAGAGCAACGGCTGGAGGAGAAGGATTTTCTTGGCTGTGAGCTTCTCACAAGTAGATTGTCAGGCTGTTTTTGCTATGGCACTGCTGGTTGAATTGAATTGCCAAACTTTGGTTAGTAGTTCAGTGCAAACCATTTATACTACCCAGGAACCACCAAGCAAACACATAAAACAAACCAAACCCATTGACTTTGAGTCAATTTCAATTCATAGTAAGCCTATAACAGAGTAGAACTGTACCCATAGGATTTCTAATGCTGTAATGTTTATGACCAGCCACTCCTCGGAAGGAAGGTTGGGCAATCCTACTTCCGTAGTGATACTGCCTCGGAAACCCAAGGAAGGGTCGACTCGACGGCAAATAACAACAACAACAACAATGTTTATGGCATCAGAGTGCCACATCTTCCCATAGAGTAGCTGATGGTTTCAAACAATCAACATTTTAGGTAGTATCTGTCTTAGTTATCTACTGCTGCTATCTATAACAGAAATAGCACAGGTGGGTTACTTTAGCAAACAGAAATTTATTTTCTCACAATTTAGGAGGCTAAAAGTCCAAACTCAGAGCACTCGCTAAAAGAGAAAGCTTTGTCTCTCTGTTGGCTCTTGGGGGAAGATACTTGTCTTTTCAGCTGCTGCTTCTTGGTTCCTTGGAGATCTCCTTGTGTCTTAGCATCTATCTTACCCCATCTCTCTTCTGCTTACTTGTTTAATCTCTTTTATATCTCAAAAGAGATTGACTCAAGATGCACCCTATACTAATCCTGTCTCATTACCATAACAAAGACAAGCCACTACCAAATGGGATTTTAACTACAGGCATAGAGGGTAGCATTTACAACAAACATTTTTTGGGGACATAGTTCAATCCATAACAACAGCCAAGCATTGAACTACTGCACCACCAGGGCTCCTCAGAAAACACACAGAAGGTATAAAATATCATGGATTGCCAGGGAAGTTCATATAAAATTCAGGTGCTGGAATAGCAGGAATTCTGTATGACCTAAGATTTAGACAATAAATTAAATTTTATTTTTGTTTTCAATGGTACATCTTCTTTTTGTTTTCATTGATAACCCCCTTTTTGATAAGTAGCATTATTATCTTGTTGTTGTTGTTATGTGCCATTGAGTCAGACCCAACCCATAGCGATCCCTCCTTGGGTTTCCAAGGCAGTATCACTAAGGAAGTAGATTGTCCAACCTTCCTTCTGAGGAGTGGCTGGTGGGTTTGAACCACCAGCTTTCTGGTTAGCGTCAAGTGCCTTAGGCACTATGCTACCAGAGCTCCTTGATTATCTTGTAGTCTGTTCTATATGGCTCTGGGATCTTTAATAAACCAAAAACACCAAACTCACTGCCATCAAGTCATTTCCAACTCATAGCGACCCCTCCTTGGGTTTCCAAGCAGTATCCCTACAGTAATAGATTTCCCAATCTTCCTTCCAAGGAGTGGGTGGTGGGTTTAAACCACCAGCCTTCTGGTTAGCAGTCAAATACCTTAGGTACTATGCCACCAGAGCTCCTAAGATCTTTAATATTCAATAAAAAAAAGAAACTTTTTGATAAAACTGAACAGCTGCCATTAAGAACAAGATTAACAAATGAGACAAAATGTGCTGCTGAAGGTTAGTTAATGCATTATATGAGTGTTAATTAAGGTATTATTAAAAGGCTGACTGTTGCCTCTCATATTCCTAGAATTTACAAACATACTTAATTACTCTTTGCCCTCCTGTGGGATAAGCCACTGCACCTGTTCATCTTCATGAGCAGAAGTATAGCCTGTCAGATAGCTGGTGTGCAGTTCCAGTCAGTAATAGATGACATGAGGCAGATCAAAGAGAAAACACTCCTGTTTTTGACAATTATTTGACTTTCCCCTTATTTTGGTGAAGCACTTGTGCCCTGTTATGAATTGAATTGTGTCCCCCCAAAATATGTGTCAACTTGACTGAGTATTATGTAATTATCCTCCATTTTGTGATGTGATATAATTATCTTATATGTTGTAAATTCTAACCTCTGTGACGTTAATGAGGCAGGGTTAAAGCTGTTGTGTTAATGAGTCAGATTACAATCTACAGAATTATGTTGCATCTTGACTCAATCTCTTTTGAGGTATAAAAGAGATTAAACAAATGAAAAGATTAAGCAGTGAAAAGGAAAATTGAAGACAATCCATACCACATATATAACAAACACACACACACAGAAATTAAACAAGCAATCAGAGATACAGGAACCTCAGTAGCACCAAGACAGAAGAGCCAGGAGTGCAGTGTGTCCTTTAGACTTGGGTTCCCTGCACTGAACCTCCTACATTCAGGGGAAGATTTGATGCCAGGACACATGGAGATCGCCAAGAGACATCAAGCCCACAGATGTTGAAAGGAGACAAGGACCTTCCAGCAGAGCCAACAAAGAGAGAAAGCCTTCCCCTGGAACTGGTATCCTGAATTTGGACTTCTAAATCTCTGAACTGTGAGAGAATAAATTTCTGCTTTTTAAAGCCATGATTTGTGGTATTTCTGTTACAGCAGCCCTAGGTGATTAAGACAGGACCCTTTGTATTACTCATTTAAAGATGATTGGGAGATAGACTCATTAAAGCTGCTAGCTATGATGTCTTTATCAATATCAAACACTCATTTTGTGTCCTAGACATTTTCTGGGGATTTGAAATTTAAAACATGTGAGAACAGCACATGTTTTGGGGCACTGTCTCTATTTTCCAACATGGCACATAAGACTAAGCAGAGGAAAGAATGAGAATTATAATTGCGTATGGTCAGGGCAGACAAAGAGCAGTATCATGTACAAAGAGTTTCTTGCAGGCATGAGAAACAGAATTTATCTACAGATGTTTGAAGGTAAGATTCCAGAGCTTTGTTGTTGTTAAATGCCCTCGAGTCGTTTCCGACTCATAGCGACCCCATGCACAGCAGAACGAAACACTGCCCGATCCCGCGCTAGCCCCACAATCCCTGCTATACTTGAGCCCATCATTGCAGCCACCGTGTCAATCCATCTCGTTGAAGGCCTCCCCCTCTTTCGTCCACCCTCCACCCTACGAAGCATGACATCCTTCTCCAGGGAATGGTCCCTTCTTACAACATGACCAAAATAGGGGCATAGTAAATAAAATTAACAGAAGTTGCTGCTATTATTTATTGAACACCTACTCTGTCAGGAATGATGTAATGAACTTTGTATCTAGTCTTATGTTTAATCACTATTGACATTTAGTTGAGATTAAAATTATTCTCAATTTACTGTTGATGAAACATAGACCCAATGATTTTTTAATTTGTTCACTGTCTCACACCTAATAAGAGGTAGAGCTGGATTCATATGTAGATGGATTTTTATCTACAGACTATGCTTTCATCCACTATCTTTATGGGTTTATATGTTTGGTAGCAACCAGTTTCTAGCAGAATTCTTATCATAATTTTCCCTTGAACCAATGTACTGGAATTTGAGGGACTGGAAGTATCAGTCTCATGTATTATGATATTATGCTTCCTACTGACTGGTGGTTTAGAAAGGTTTTTGCTAAAAGAAGGGATTTCAAGATAAATTGGAAAGCTAATAAATGGTTGCTTGTCATTCAGGAAGGGTTTCCAAGCAAAATATTTGAGCTGTATAGGCTGAGATCCTTTATGTCTGTTCAAAAGTGGTCTATCTTTTGAGGATAAATAGACATATTATGAAATTAAACCCACAAGAGCCAACTATGCTCCTTTAATAATGTGCAATATTAAGTGTAACTGTAAGTAATGTCAGAATGGCTCATTTCAACTGAACAGTATGTTCTTGGCCTGCAGAATACCATGCAAAAAGGCAAATTATAATCAGAAGGTCACTTTGTAAGAAATTAATCAGAGCAAAAGGGATTGAATGAACTATATCCATTTCCTCTATTGGGATATACCTGCCAAGTAGGTGAGAATGTTTGTATCAAATGATCAGATAAGCCTGCGGAGACCACATGAAAAGCACACTGACAAACATTTTACTTTTAGCCTATTTATTCTGGAATCTACATTGGTTACTCCTTTCTTTTGATAAAAGTGTAACTTTCTGAGACACACTCAAACTCCAGTTGTAAATTCCTGACACTACATTCTAGTCATTCTGGTTATACCAAAATGACTGCACCTTTTCAAAGTACAGGAAATATTTTCTTTCATAGATATCAAAACTCATTCATTTCTGCATGATTTTTTTTTCAAATTATTTCTTGGACCCAAATGTTGTCTCCACTCATGTATGTTGTTGTTGTTATCATGTGCCGGCAAGTCGAACCCGACTCATAGTGACCCCTCCTTGGGTTTCCAAGGCAATATCACTATGGAAGTAGATTGCCAAATCTTCTTTCCAAGGAGTGGCTGGTGGGTTTGAACTGCTACCCTTCTGGTTAGCAGTCAAGTGCCTTAGGCACTATGCTACCAGGGCTCCCATTCATGTATAGCAGAAGTTTTTAATGTATTAAGAGAAATGACCATTATGAATATTGCCACTATAAGAGATAATAAAGAGATTAGGGTATGTATTGAGTATTTCAAAAGGCTCCCGACTGTTTTCTTCAAATTCTTTCTTGCTAGTCTTCTATCATTTTCTACACTGGAGCCAGAATGATCTTTACAAAATGTAAATCTTAACATATCACTTTTCTGCTATATTTTCTGAGTCATAACCTCAAATCCTATGTTAAATAAGCTAAAGTTCCCATAGTGTTTGGCCCCCATCAGCCTTATCTCTCACTAAGATTCTTTTGTTTTTTGTGGTCCAACCACACTGACCTTCTTTCAATTCCTTGAATGTAGTAATATTATGTCCTACCAGAAAGCCTTTGTATATGCAGTTTATCTTGCTTGTGATGTTCTTTTCCCCCTTTTATCCATTTAATTTCTATTTATATTTCATATTTCAGATAAAATTCCATTCCTTAGGGAAACACTTCTTTGCACTCATGGTAGATGTCAAGATCTACTATATGCTATATACATGACTTGGTAGAATTTATAGTTTTGTATTTGCCCATATAATTAACTATTTGACCAACAGCTGTGTCTCCCATCGCTACTCAAAACAAGTTCTTTCTGAAAAGGAGTATATCCTTTGTGATGAGCATAGGGATAAATGCATAACAGATGCTCCCAGGAATTTTTTGAGCAAAGGAATAGAAGCCATGGTAGTTTTATGTATCTCACTGTGATTTTTAAAATTTTCTTTTCAGAATTGAAATATTCTTATTATTTTCCCTTATTACAAAATTATTTTGTACTCATTGTGAACATGTCACCAATACATAAATATACAAAGTAGAGAGTGAAAGTGGGACAAAATCCCTTTCCCTCCATCCTTGTCTTTATTCTCCCTCATCACGTCCTCCGCAACATGAGGACCATCCTACCAGTCTTTTATTTTTTTCCTCTATGGGTGTGTGTGTATGTTTGTGCAGTTTTTATATAAATGAGATCATATTATTTGGGCTGTCACTTTTTTTTTCCATTTAATATAATGTAAAGATCTTTCAATCTCAATCAGTCTCATAATTTTTAACATCCACCTAGCATTCCATCCCATAGATTTATATCGCAAATTTTTTACTAGTTTCTAATTGATGAATATTTGGATTAATTCCAATAGTAAATAATGTGCAATGTTCATTCTTGTAGATCCATTTTTCAGTAATTTATTTGCATAGACTCCTGACATTGTTGCTGCTGAACTGAAGGAATGCCCATCTTAAATGTTGACCCCTTTTTTTTCCAAAAAAATTCTTCCGTAAGTACTTTAACAATTTAAAAATCCACTAATAGTAAACATGTCCTAAAATTGAAGGTGAACACTTTCATAAATAGAAACATTTCATTACCCCTTGAAACTAACCTTCCTGTTGCTTTAAACTGGTTGGTCCTATTAATGAGAGAATTCACAAAAGGAAAACATAAAATTTTCCTATGAGATAATAATAATAATAATAATAATAATAATAATAATAATAAGTAGTTGCTATCAAGTTGACTCTGACTCCAACTCATGGCCACTTCATGTGTCAGAGTAAAACTGTGATCCATATGGTTTTCAGTGCCTGTGACCTTTCAGAAGTAAATCTTCAGGGCTTTCTTCCAAGGAACCTCTAGGTAGATTAGAACTTCCTATCTTTTGGATAATAGCCATGCACTTAACCATCTGCATCACTCAGGGACTCATTGAGAAGGAAATAGCATATATCTTTTTTGATTCCTGAATGGATTTCTTAAAATATAAGTGTTTAGATCCTCCAAGGTAGCAATAGCCATTGATAAGGCTCTGGCTTTGAAAATAGAATACTTAACATTAGAGTATAATAGGCCTTGAAACTTTGAGTGTCATCATAAATTAAGCCCTGTCAGAATGATAGGTAATCTGAATGTATGAAGATAAAGAAGACTGATGAATTATGATTATGAAAACCATGGAAACATTCCACTTCATAGTTTAAGCCTAGTTTTCTGAGAAAATCTATCCAATTCTTCCGCCTTCTACTTCCCATTATGTATAACAATTAACACTTAAGTAATCACAGAAAATTTCAGATAATGTGTTCCATTCACTGAAACTATTTATGTACTGGTCTCCTTGTACTTAGGATCATACTGAAGACTGCCTTCGGTACCCAAAATGTGGCAATGAGATAAATGTTGAAGACATATGTTTGGAGGAAGCCAATCAAAAGTACTCTCAAGGGCAAACATGAAAAAGTGCATTTATCTAGAATTTGTTATGGTGATAAAGTGGCACTTTTTTGTGAAGTCTGTCAACTATGATAGCATCAACAGCAGCATCAATTAGTGAAAAGGTATAAAAATTCAAGGCAGGTTCGTTGTCATTTAATCAGTTTCTCTGATCTTAAACAAGTTGGAAGGAGGCTTGGTGGTGCAAACACTTATGCACTCAACTGATAACTGAAAGACTGGTGTTTCAAACCCACCCAGTGACTTCTTAGGGGAAAGGCCTGTCAATCTGCATTTGTATTATCCTTCCAGTTGTGAAAACCCAAAAAAGATTAAAGCCAAGAAAACCCTATAAGGCTGTTCTATTCTGTTACATGCAGTTGCTGTGAGGCAGAATTGACTCAACGGCACCTTACAAAACAGCCAATGTGGGATATGGAAAGATAGGATTATCATCACTGTTAAAAATTTTATAAGAAAAAAAATTACCTAATTTTTCTTAAAATTCCAATGCTGGCGTTAACAGAGCTGTGCTTTCTAGCTAAGAGGAAGTGGTTCTTCTGTTTAAACTAGATATATTTTCACCTGATCCATCCTCAATGGAAAGAAAGCACAGCTGGTTGTATCTCTACAATCATGAAAAACCTTCAGAATTCATAAACCTCTGGTTGTTTCTACATGCTTTCAAGAAAACATTTCAAAAGTGAATATTTCAAAAACCTGAGGACCCGGTAATTGTATCAGGTAAGGGTTACTCAAGAGCAGTGTTTTTAACATTTTGGGCCAGATCATTATTTGTGAAAGGGGTTATTCTGTGTATTGTAGGATGTTTAGCAATATTCTAATGCCAGTTAGGACAACTAAAAAACTGTTCCTATATTGCCAAAGGGAGCTCTGGTGGCATAGTGCCTAAGGCATTTAACTGCTAACCACAAGACTGGTAGTTTAAACCCACCAGCCACTCCTCAGAAAGAAGATTGGGCAATCTACTTCCGTAGTGATACCGCCTTGGAAACTCAAGGAGGAGTCGCTGAGTCGGATCTGACTTGATGGTAGTCAGTTTGCTTTCTTTGTTTATATTGCCAAATGTGCATGGGGGGAGATAACTACCCTTCTACCTTGAGAATCAATGTAATACCTTTAGAAAGGACTTCTTATTCACTATCAGGACTTTGCATGTTTACACGCAAGAAAGCGTTTTGACATCTTCAGTTTATCAGTTAGATATGCCCAGTATCAGATTGCCATGTTTGAGAGATAGGAAAAACCTTTAGAGTTAACATTAGGCTTGCTGCTGTTGTTGTTAGTTGCCATCCAGAGGGGTCTGACTCCTACCCACCCTGTGTACAAGAAAACGAAACACCGCATGGTCCTGTGCCATCCTCACAACTGTTGCCATGCTTGAGCCCATCTCTGTGGCCACTGTGTCAGTCCATCTCATTGAGGGTCTTCTCCTTTTTTGCTGACCCTCTACTTTAACAAGCATCATATCCTTCTCCAGGGATTGGGCCTTCTGACAACTTGACCAAAGTATGAGAGACAAAATCTGGCCATTCTTATTTCTAAGGAGCATCCTGACTACACTTCCTCCAAGACAGTTTACTCATTCTTCTAGCAGTCCTTGGTACATTCAATGTTCTTTGCCAACACCACAATTCAAATATATCATTTTTTCTGCTGTCTTACTCATTCATTTTCCAGCTCTCACATGCATATGAGGCTGTTGAAAATACCGTGGCTTTAGGCAGGTACACCTTAGTTTTCAAAGTGACATCTTTGCTCTTAAACACTCAAAAGAGATCTTTTAAAGCAGATTTGCCCAATGCAATACATCATTTGATGTCTTGATTATTGCTTCCATAGGCATTGGTTGCAGAACCAAGTAAAATGAAATCTCTGACAAATTTAAAATTTTACTCCAGTTATTATGATATTGCCTATTGGTCCAGTTGTGAGATTTTTTGTTTTCATTATGTTAAGTATAATCCATACCAAAGGCTATATGTAATCCTTGATCATCATCAGTAAGTGATTCATCTTGATTTTCAGCAAGCAAGGTTGTGTCATTTATATATCATAGGTTGTTAATGAGTCTTCCTCCATTCCTGAAGACATGTTCCTCTTCCTATAGTCCAGCTTCTTAGATTATTTGCTCAGCATACATATTGAATATGTATGGTGAAAGGATATAACCCTGACCCACACCTTTCCTGATTTTAAACTATGTAATCTCCCCTTGTTCTGTTCAAATGACTGATTCCTGGTCTGTCTGTAGGTTCTTCAAGAGTACAATTAAGTGTTCTGGAATTCCCATTCTTTACAACATCATCTATGATTTGTTATGATCCACGCAGTTGAATGTCTTTGCATAGTCAATAAAACACAGGTAAACACCTTTCTGATGTTCTTTGCTTTCAGCCAAGATCCATCTGATATTAGCAATGATATTCCTTGTCCCATGCCCTCTTCTGAATCTGGCTTGAATTTCTTGCAGTTCCATGTCAATAATTTTTTAATTATTTTCAGAAAAAATTTACTTGTTTGTGATATTCATGATATTGGTTGATAACTTTCACATTCTATTGGATCACCTTTCTTTGGAATGGGTACAAATATGGATCTCTGCCAGTTGGTTGGCCAGGTAGTGTCTTCCACTTTTCTTGGCATAAATGAGTTAGCACCTCCAGCACTGCATACCAAACCAAACCAAACTCACTGTCATTGAGTCGTTTCCAACTTATAGCAACCCCTCCTTGGGTTACCGAGGCAGTATCACTACGGAAGTAGATTGCCCAAACTTCCTTCCGAGGAGTGGCTGGTGGGTTTGAACTGCCAGCCTCCCGGTTAGCAGTCAAATGCCTTAGGCACTATGCTACCAGACTTT
>NW_006922251.1:693841-698728 GCF_000298275.1 Orycteropus afer afer | reverse complement strand
ACCATATATTAGGGCCCTTAAGTTTGACCCTAAATTTTCCTTGAGAAACTGTATAGTTCTAGGTTTCACATTTAAGTCTTTGATCCATCTTCCGTGTATTCTTGAAGCTTTCTTTTTCATGAGTTCCTTCAGTGCAGCTTGCACTTCTTCATTCAATACCACTTATTCTTGATTATGCTACCTCCTGAAATTGCAGAATGTTGACCAATTCTTTTTGGTACAGAGACTGTGAGTATTCCTTCCATCTTCTTTTGATGCTTCTTGCATTGTTCAAAATTTTGCCCATAGAATCAATCCTTCAATATTTCAATATGATTATTAAATATTTTTCTTCAGTTTCTCAGCTTGAGAAATGCTGAGTGTGTTCTTCCCTTTTATTTTCTAACTTCAGGTTTTTGCACATTTCTTTATAATACTTTACTCTGTCCTCTTGAGCTTCCCTTTGAAATCTTCTACTCAGCTCTTTTACTTCTTCATTTCCTCCATACACTTTAGCTACTGTCCATTCAAGACCAAGTTTCAGAGTCTCTTCTGACATCTACTTTGGTCCTCTCTTCCTTTCCTGTCTTTTAAGTGACATTTTCTTCATGTATGATGTCCTTGGTGTCATCCCACAACTCACCTGGTCTCCAGTCTTTGGTGTTCAATACTTAAAATCTATTCCTCAGAGGGTCTCTAAATTCAGGTGGGATAAACTCAAGGTCATCTTTTGGTTCTTGTTTTAATTTTCTTCAGTTTCATCCTAAACTTGCATATGAGCAATTGATGCTCTGTTCCAGTCAGCCCCTGGCCTTGTTCTATAATGATATGGAGCTTCTCCATCATCTCTTTCCACAGATGTAGTTATTTTGATTTCTGTGTATTCTATTTGGCAAGGTCCACATATATAGTCACCATTTACATTGTTGAGAAAAGTTATTTGCAATGAATAAGTCTTTGATTGTACAAAATTCTATCATGTGATCTCTGGCATCATTTCTAGCACCAAGGCAATATTTTCCAATTACCAGTACTTCTTCTTTGCTTCCAACTTTAGTATCCCAATAATCAGTAGTGATCAGTACATCTTGATTGCATGTTTGCTCAATTTCAGATTGCATAAGTTGGTAAAAATTCAATTTCTTCATTTTTGGCTTTAGTGATTGGTTCATAAATTTTAATAATAGTAGGTTATTAACTGGTCTTCCCTGTAGGCATATGAATATTGTCACTGACAGTATTGTACTTCAGGAGAGATCTGGAAATGTACTTTTTGACAATAGATGTAGGCCATTCCTTTTCAATTTGTCATTCTCAGCATAGTAGACCATATGATTGTCTGATTTAAAATGGCCAGCACCAGTCCATTTCACCAATGCCTACGATATTGATCTTTATGCATTCCATTTCATTTTTGACAATTTCAAATTTTCCTAGATTCATGCTGCATTCTGATTATTAATGAATGTTTGCAGCTGCTTCTTCTCTTTGTGAGTTGTGCCACATCAGCAAATGAAGGTTCCCAAAGCTTTACTCCATCCACATTATTGAGATTCACTCTATTTTCATGAGGCAGCTCTTCCCCCAGTACTATTTTGAGTGCTTTCCAACTTTAGGAGTTCATTGCCCAATACTATATCAGACAACATTTCCCTGATACATAGGATTTTCAGTAGCCAATTATTTTTCAAAAGTGAACCTGGTCATGCCCTTATTCCTAGTCTGTCCTAATCTAGAAGCTTCCCTGAAACCCATTGACTGTGAGTAACTTTGCTGCTATTTGAAATACCCAGTGGCACAGCAACACACAAACTATCACAGATAACACACTGATAAATGAGTGATTGGAAAGCAGAGTATTTACTCTGAGAAGCTCTCCATTGGGTTGTCATGGATGTAGACACCTTCAAACACATCTTAATACATAAACATTAATTCCTTTTTCTGTTTTGTGCCATGCAAGATTCAGGAAAAATAATTCCAAGATTTTCCACCAAACAACTTTTAGTCTACATTTAAAATTGTATAAGTACAATGGAGATATGTAAATATTCACATAAATCCTCACTTTGGATATATTTTGTAATCAACTTATCAGCCTTTTGATTAAATACATTTTTGTTAGCACCATAATATGCAAGTTCTATATCTGTCTTGGGAGCTGTGGTAGTGAAGTGCCTAAGGCATTTGACTGCTAACCAGAAGGCTGGCAGTTCAAACCCACCAGCCACTCCTCAGAAGGAAGATTGAGCAATCTACTTCTGTAGGGATACTGCCTTGGAAAACCAAGAAAGTGTTGCTATGAGATGAGTCAGATCTGACTCGACAACAATGAGTATATCTGTCTTATGTTATTATGGATAACACTGAGAAGAATGGGAATTTCCAGAATGCATAATTGTGCTCATAAGGAACTGGTACATAGACTAGGAGGCTGTCATTTGAACAGAACAAGAGGATACTGTATGGTTTAAAATTAGGAAGGGAGTGCCTCAGGGTTGTATCATTTCACCATACTTATTCAATCTGTATGCTGAGCAAATAATCTGACAAGCTGAATTACATGAAGAAGAACATGGCATCAGGATTGGAGGAAGATTCATTAACAACCTGCAATATGCGGACCACACAATTTTGCTTGCTGAAAGTGAAGATGACTTGAAGCACTTACTGATGAAGATTGACTATAGTCTGCACTATGGATGACACTTCAATGTAAATAAAACAAAAATCCTCACAACTGGTCCAATAAACAGTTTCATGATGGATGGAAAAAAAGATTGAAGTTGTCGAAGACTAGATATTACTAGGTGCTACAATCAACACCAATGGAAGCAGCAGTCAAGACATCAGATGACGTATTGCATTGGGCAAATCTGCTGCAAAAGACCTCTTTCAAGTGATGAAGAACAAAGATGTGTCCTTGAAGACTAAGGTGTACCTAACCCAAGCCATGGTATTTTCAATTGCCTCTTATGCATGTGAAAGCTGGACAATAAATAAGGAAGACTGAAGAAGAGTTGATGCTTTTGAATTGTGGTGTTGGAGAAGAATGCTAATAGTACCATGGTCTGCTTAAAGGACTAAAAAAATCTGTCCTGGAAGAAGTATAGCCAGAATGCTCCTTGAAAGTGAGAATGGGCAGACTTTGTCTCACCTAATTTGGTCATGTTATCAGAAGGAACCATTCCCTGGAGGAGGATATCATGCTCGGTAAAGTGGAGGGTCAACAATAAAAGGGAAGGTCCTCAATGAGACAGATTGACACAGTGGCTGCAATAATGGGCTCAGGAATAGCAAGGATCATGAGGCTAGCAAAAGACTGGGCAATGTTTCATTCTGCTGTGAATGGAATTTCTATGACTTGGAGATGACTTGATGGCACCTAACAACAACATATCTGTCTTGGAAGAAGTAGAGCCAAAATTCTCCTTTGAAGTAAGACTGGCCAGACTTTGACTCACCTACTTTGGTCATACTGTCAGAAGGGACCAACCCTGGAGAAGGATGCCATTCTTATTAAAGCGGAGCATCAGTGAAAAAGAGGAAGACCCTCAACGAGATGGATTGACACAGTTCTGCAAAGATGGTCTCAAGCATAGCAAATATTATGGGGATGGCACATGAGCAAGCAGTGTTTTATTCTGTCATGCATAGGGTCACTATGAGGCAGAGCCAACTCGACAACACCTAACAACAACCTATTCTATATTAGAGTGAGTAAGGGACACTAACATTTGTTGAGTCCCTACTTCACAGGCTTTAAATATTGTCTTATTTAATCTTCACATTAAAAATCATAACCAAACCTACTGCCATGAAGTTGATTACAACTCACAGTGACCATCAAGGACAGAGTAGAACTGACTCATAGTGCCTCCAAGGCCATAAATCTTAACAGAAGCATATTGTCCCATCTTTCACTCATGGAGTGGCTATTGGGTTTGAACCACTGAATTTTTGGTTACCAGCCAAATCCTTTAACCACTATGCCACAAGATATCCTTATCTTCACATTAGTACTATTAAATATGTTTTTATTCCAATTTTATTAAAACATGGGGAAAATGATAATTAGTAGATTTAGGTGAATTGACCAAGATGAGATTGTAGGGAAGAGCTAAGGTATGGATCCAAGTTAGATCTAACTTCTTCCAAAGCCAACATTGCCTTTCCACAATAATACAAGGTTTATTTTCTTTAAACATTAAAAAAAAAAAAAGAAAAAAAAACTATATGCAAAACCTTTCCTGAAGAGTCTCATTTGTGAGAACTAATATTACATGAGTAAAAGTCAAAACCACTTTTGCTTATAAAAAATAGTTCTTAAAATATAAAAAGAACATTTACAGGTCTGGATGATATGGTAATGAACACACAATTTAAGTACTGAAATTTAGAACCATTTAAAATAGAAAATGAATTCTTAGCCAAAATATGTGCTCCTGGAAAATGAAAAAAGGAACATAACCAAAAGGCATTGAAACTAAATCACTTCCTGAGCTATAATGAGCTTAGGTTTTTAATCAGACTAATGAGAAAAGATCTGTGATTCAGTAGGGCTCATGAGTCATACCTTAAAGTTTCTCCCTACAGCTTCATGGCATCTCTTGATGTATCATTCATTAAGTACTGGAAAAGTCACATTATGAAGAACACAATGAACTACAGACAGACAGGGAAAACAATGAGGGAGCAGCAACTAGTTCTTCCTTCCAAACTGCCCTTTACTTCTTTAGTCATTGTGCTCTCATTCCCTGGCCATGATTACTACCTCTGGCTTCTATTTATTTGGTGAATCATTGGTTGGTTTGGACAATCGTGTTCTTTAATATTCATATAACAGAAGTGTGGGATGGTGGGGAAATTCCTGAGGGGGAAAAACCAGCAATCAATCAACTGTCATTT
>NW_006922251.1:684950-693741 GCF_000298275.1 Orycteropus afer afer | reverse complement strand
TATGGTGATTTGGGTGAAAGTTTAAAGAGCAAATTCATTTTCCATACGGCAGAACACATACACTTTGTCTCATGACATTGACTACAATTTCCCACAATGCAACAGCTCCCTTCCCATTTCCTCCCCATAGTTACCTCTTCCCTGTGTCCTTCCATCCATGCACTCCTGCCCCCTGAGCTGTCTCCTTGTGCATACACAGCCCTTCTATTCTCCCATGATTATTCTCTCCAAGGAGTGTACCTACCTAGTGCAAATGTTCAGCTCATTTGCCTGTCTTTTGTTTTGCTTGAAGCCACAGGAGTGGGTTCAATTCTAGACCTGAAGTGCAGCTAGGGGCCATA
This sequence comes from Orycteropus afer afer, assembly GCF_000298275.1. Taxonomy (NCBI): domain Eukaryota; kingdom Metazoa; phylum Chordata; class Mammalia; order Tubulidentata; family Orycteropodidae; genus Orycteropus; species Orycteropus afer. Next base: position 693,400 of record NW_006922251.1, on the reverse strand, counting down.
GTCTCAGTGGTTCCATTAGGCTCTATCAGGCCAGCAAACCTGGTCTCTTTTCTTTTTTATTTTTTAATGATTTTGAGTTTTGTTCCACATTGTTCTTCTACTCGATTCAGGATATCCTACATAGATGCCCCTCCGAGTGGTTGATGGTGGTAGCAGGGCACCATCTAGGTCTTCTGGTCTCATAATTGTATAGGCTGAGGATCACGTGGTGTACCAATTACTTGGACTAATTATTTCCATGAATGTTTGGTTTTCTTCATTCTTAAGAGAGATTTTAAAAATGAAAGAGAAGTGCAACAGAGACATGTGAGACAGCAGGAAAAGCACACAATCTTTAATCAGAAAATAAGAAGCACTCTGTGGGTCTGCCACTTTTTAGCTGAGTGACCTTAGGAATAAATATGAGTCATTCTAAACCTCAACTTCCCCATCTTTAGAATGTAGATAATGAGAATCCTTCTTCACAGTGTGGTTTAGAAAATATAGTGAATCTGAAAATTCACTTTATTTTTAGGCTGTATTTTTATAGCTATTATGACCTAGTTATATTGAGTAATCATTTCATTATAAGAGGCCAGTTGTCATTATTTAGTGAGATCCTGGATGGTATACCAACTTCCATGAGTTATTTAAATCCTAGAGAAGAAAAGCCATTTCATCTATCCCTCTATCTGATTTTTGGAGGAGTCCCTCATGTGGCATGTACTCCATAAAATTCTGAATGGATATTCTTCTAGGCAGGCTGGACAAAAGACAACTGCTCTATATTAGCATCTCAGAATATGATCACAATGTTTTTTTTTTTTTGTTTTTTGTTTTTTTAATCTCCAAAAAATTCTTTATTTCCTTCAAGTATAAGTTGATGCTTCTCTGTTGTTTTCAGACTCCTGTCTCCCAAACCTTGAAAACTTCTGCCAGATGCTGTAGCCTTAGCTGCAGTGACAGCTGTGACCATTAGGGAGCAGCACAATGCAAAGGAGTATCACTAACTGGACACTGGAAAATAAGCTCAGTGAGGAAAACTTAAAGCAGGAGCCAGGTCCACCCTTCTGTCCTGTGGAGTCCCCTTCTTGGAACCTATCTGAAATCCCAGGAGACAGCATGAGTTAGTAGAAAGCAAACAGTAAAGTCAAAAAACCTTGGTTTTGAATCATTTTCTACCTGTGTTCTTAGTAGTTATTTAATTTCTCTGGGCCTTGGATTTTGTTGTTTGAAAGATTAGGATCATAATATCTTCCAAATAAGTCTGTGATATACATGTTTTTCAAAACAACAATCACAGTGCCTGACTCATAGAAGGTACTCAATACAAGTGTCCTTCTCTAATTTATTATCACACTTTTACTGACTTTCTTAATTTTCACTTCTGGCCTGATAATTAATTATCCAAGGCCAATTCTAAGCATTCAGCTAGCTTGCTATGCTCCCATCATATAACATTCAGCAGCCTGGTATTACCTCCATTCCTAAATCTTCCCTTTGTAGAGTTTGAGCTTTCTGTACCAGTTAATTCTAACTGCGTTAGGACCTAGTAACTGACAAGAAAGAGTGATTTTGTAATAATTAAATAAACTCGAAGAAAATCAAACTCACTGCCATAGAGTCAGTCCCGACTCATAGGTGTCCCTCTCTGGGTTTCCGAGGCAGTATCTCTATGGAAGTGGATCACCCAATATTCAGTGACTAATAAACATACAATACGAAAGACTTTAATATGATCCCCAGTGATTCCTCACCTCCTGTTACTCTTGGACTACGTGACTACGTGATCCCTTCCCATTAGACATATTTCTAACCCATAGAATACAATGATGTTAAGGAGACATTACTTCTGTACTTACTTTACAGAGGTTTGAGATTTCCATTTGCTAGCATTCTCTCTCTCTCTCTCTCTCTCACACACACACACACACACACTCTCTCTCTCTCTCTCTCCCTCTTCCATTGACAAAACAAAAAGCCATGTTGGAGAGATCCAAGTGATAAGAAACTAAAGGCTGTTTCTGATCAACAGCCAGCAAGGACCTGAGGCTCTTGGTCAAACTGCCCAACAGTCCATATGTAACTGAAGCTACCCAACTAGTGTATGTGTGAGCCTGGAAGTAGATTTGTTTCCTGGTTGAGACTTCAGATAACAGTCCAGCACTGCTAACACTTTGCAGCCTTGTGAGACACCTTGAAGCAGAGAACCCAGACAAACTGTATCCAGATTCCTACCTTCTAAAAATGTGAGGTAATAAATATAAAGTATATTAAGCTATGAAGTTTTGGGGTACTTTACCTAGAAATAGAGAGCTAACAGAAAGAATGGAAGGAGATGAGATAAGATCAGAGAGTAAGTGGGAGCCACATCATATAGGGCCTTGAAGACCACAGCAAAAATAAAAAAGAAAGTAATTTTATTCTGAGTGCAAAAATAAACTATTGGAAATTTTTCATCAAAGGGAAAACATGATCTGAAGTACATTTTAGAAAGATTACACTAGCTGCTATGAGGTTGACTCTGAAGGACTATTTAAGTCATCTTTTTATGTATCTTCTTTGCAAAATTAAAATTGTTTTTGTTCTGTCTTCAGAGGAAATAGAGAACATTCTTTCTCTACCATCTCTTCAATCACACTCATGAATGAGACAAACTTTGCTCCCCTTGGAATAATCTATTTCAGGTTCAAAAATTCCAGTTTTATGGATTCTTTTTTCTTTTTCTTTTTTAATTTTTACTGTGATTTAGCTGAAAGTTTACAGAGCAAATTCATTTTCCATATAGCAGCTCACATACTTTGTCTCATGACATTGACTACAATTTCTCACAATGCAACAGCTCCCTTCCCACTTCTTCAATTCTAGACCTGAAGTGCAGCTAGGGGCCATAGTCTCAGTGGTTCCATCAGGCTCTATCAGGCCAGCAAACCTGGTCTTTTTTTTTTTTTTTTTTCCATCAGTTGGACTTTTCTTCTGTATTGTCCTTCCATTCTATCCAGGATCTCCTACATACATCCCCTTCCAAGTGGTTGACAGTGGTAGCCAGGCACCATCTAGTTCTGCTGGTCTCATAGTCATATATAGGCTGAGGACCGCATGGTGTATCAGTCACTTGGACTAATTGTTTCCACGTGTCTTTGGTTTTCTTTATTCTTCTTTGCTCTGGACAAGGAGAGACCCACCTTTGCATCTAGATCTAGATGGCCACTTGCAAGCTTCTAAGATCCCAGTCACTATTTGCCAAAGTAGTATGTGGAACAATGTTTTGTGTAGTATGTTACGCCAATAGAGCTTGATGTCCCTTGTGACTGTGGTCCTGAGCCCATAAAGTCCAACTACTTGCTCTTTCTGGATAGCTGGCTGTGGCGAAGAAGTGACAACACACTTGCCCCTTGTCAGCTCTACTATATACGTAGGAATTCTTATAGAACATACAAATGCATTTGTAGAAACTTTGTCTGCCATCCCTACTCATGGTCTTGGGCACACTACCTCCCTACATAGACATACCTAATAGTTCAGCCTGTCCACCCATCTATCCAGCCATATATCAACTTTTGCCTTCATTGACAATGCAGCACTGTATGTGCAAAAGGGTTTGTCTTTGTTGTCTGTACCTCCCATGCACCCCTCTAAGAATTCCTCTTCCTCAGTGCCACCATGTTGTTCACTCACATTTGGTACATTGCCCTTCTCTTCACCCAAATCAAAACGTGTCTCTATGTATCTAACAATGCTCCCTACCCTATTATGCACCCCTGGTAACCAACAGAGAACATTTCCTTCCATATATAAACCTTTCCTTGACTTTTTACAGTAACAGACTAATACAATATTTGTCCTTCTGTGATTGACTTATTTCACTCAGCATAATGTCCTCCAAGTTCATCCACATTATGCAGTGTTTTGCAGATTCTATGTTATTCTTTAGGGTTGCATAATATTCCATTTTGTGTATGTACCGCAGTTTGCTTATCCATTTTTCTGTTGATGGGCATCTAGGTTGTTGACATCTTTTTGCTATTGTAAATAGTCATGTGATGAACATGGGTTTGCATATATCTGTTCTTGCCCTGGCTCTCACTTCTTTAGGATATATACCTAGTAATGGAATGCTGGGTCAAATGATATTTCTAATTCCAACTTTTTAAAGAATCGCCATACTGATTTCAACAACGGTTGTATCATTTTACAGTCATACCAGCAGTGTATGAGAGTCCCAGCTTCTCTGCATCCTTGGCAACATTTGATAATTTCTCTCTTATTGAACTTTGCTACTACTGCTGGGGCAAGATGCTATTTCGTTGTTTTGATTTGCATCTCTCTAATGGCTAATGATCATAAACATTTCTTCATATGTTTGTTGGCAGCCTGATTATCTTCTTTGGTGAAGTGTCTATTCATGTCTTCTGTCCATTTTCTAATTGGATTGTCTTTTTGCTGTTGAGGTATTGGAGTTTTCTTTAAATTCTAGAGATATGTCCCTTGTCAGATATGTCATTGCCAAATATTTTTTTCCCAATATGTAGGTTCTCTTTTGACTGTTTTTTTTTGAAGTCTTTGGAAGCATATAAAAATTTAATATTTAGAAGGTCCCATTCATCTAGTCCTACTGTTTGTGCATTTTGGGTAATGTTTGATAGTCTATTTATGCCATATATTAGGACCCCTAAATTATCCCTTAGTTTTTCCTTGAGGAACTTTATAGTTTTAGGTGTCACATTCAAGTCTTTGATCCACCTGGAGTTAGTTTTTGTGTATGGTGTGAGGTACAGATCTTGTTTCATTTTGCTGAAAATAGATGTCCAGTTTTGCCAGCACCATTTGTTAAACAGACAATCTCTTCCCCATTTAATGGATTTTGGCCCTTTGTCAAAGATCAGTTGACCCTAGATCGATGGATCTATTTCTGGATCCTCAATTCTATTCCATTAGTCTATGTGTCTGCCATTATATCAATACCAGATAGTTTTGACTATTGTGGCTGTATAGTAGGTTTTAAGATCCAGGAGTGTGAGACCTCCTACTTTGTTCTTCTTCTTCAATAATGCTTTGCTTATGTGAGGTCTCTTTCCTCTCCATATAGTTAGTGATTGTTTTTTCCATATCCTTAAAGAATGTTGATGGGATCTGGATTGGGATTGCATTGAATGTATAGATTGCTTTGTGAAGAATTGATATTTTCACAATTTCCATTCTTCCTATCCACAAGCATGGCATGTTCTTCCATTTATGTAGATCTCTTATGGTTTCTTGAAGTAGTCTTTTGTAGTTTTCTTTGTACAGGTCTTTTGTGTTCCTAGTGAGATTTATACACAAGTATTTAATATTTTTAGTAGCTATTATAAATGGGGGAGCTTTGGTGGTGTAGTGCCTAGGGCATTTGACTGCTAACTAGAAGGCTGGTGGTTCAAACCTACCAGCCACTCTTCAGAAGGAAGGTTGAACAATCTACTTCCATAATGATACAGCCTCAGAAACCTAAGGAGGGGTTGCTATGAGTCAGATCCTACTCGATGACCATGAGTTTGGTTTTGGTTTATTGTAAATGGTATTGATCTCCTATTTCTTTTTCAGCAAACTCTTTGCTGGTGTAGAGGAATCCAACTGATTTATGGATGTTGATCTAGTATCCTGCCATGATGCTAGATCTCTCAATAAGATACAGTAGATTTTTGATGAGTCTCTTGGGTTTTCTAGGTATAAGATCATATCATGAGCAAATAGGGATAGTTTGACTCCTTCCTTACCAGTCTGGATGCCTTTGATGTCCTTTTCTTGCCTTATTGCCCTGGCTAAGACTTTCAATACAATGTTGAATAGAAGTGGTGATAGAGGACATACTTGTCTGGTTCCTGTTCATAAGGGGTACGGTTTTAGTCTCTCTCCTCTGAGAATAATGTTGGCTGTTGGCTTTGCATATATGCTGTTTATTATGTTGAGGAATATCTCTTCTATTCCTACTTTACTAATAATTTTCATCAGGAATTGGTGTTGGATTTTATCAATTGCCTTTTCTGCATTGATTGATATGATCATGTGTTTTTTTTTCCTTTGTTTTATTTATGTGGTGCATGATGTTCATTGCTTTTCTAATGTCGAACCATCCTTGCATATCTGATTTGAACCCCACTTGATCATAACAAATTATTTTTTTGATATGCTGTTGGATACGTACTATTGGCTAGGATTTTGTTGAAGATTTTTGCATCTTTATTCATGAGGGTTATTGGTCTGTAGTTTTCCTTTTGGGTGATGTCTTTGCCTGGTTTTGATATCAAATTTATGCTTGCTTCATAAAATGAATTTGGGACAATTCTGTTCTTTGCTATGTTTTGGAATAGTTTGAGTAGGATTAGTGTCAATTCTTCTCTGTGTGTTTGTAGAATTCTCCAATGAAACTGTTTAGGCCAAGACCATTTTTCTTGGTAATTTTTTTATGACCTGTTCAATTTCTGCTTTTGTTATGGGTCTGTTAACTTGTCTAGCTAAGTCTGTGTTAGTTTAGGTAAATAGTGTGTTTCTAGAAATCTACCCATTTCTTCCAGATTATCAAATTTATTGGAGAGTATCCTGGTATCCTTTCAACCAGCACTAAAACTTGCACTTTGAACTTGAACTTCTAGTGTCTTAAACTACAAAAGAGAATAGGGTAAAGGAAGGGAATGCCAGGATATCCAGGAGAGAGCAAGCAAGTGGCAGAGGGATCCAGGTAAGGGGAGGGACCCAGTCCCCAACCTCCAAAAGGCAGGAAAAGTGGAGAGGAAAGGAAAGGAAAGCCAAGGTATCCAGGAGAGAGTGAGAAAGCAGCAGAGGGACCCAGGCAAGGGGAAAGTGGAGAGGTTTTGAACAACTAAGGGAAACAAACTTGTCTGTTGGCTTGTACTGTGCAGGTGTGTTGCTGTGAAGCTTGAGAGTTTTCTACCAGTGTTTCAAATATCAGCAGGGTTGCACGTGGTCCACAGATTTTAGCATGGCTTGCAGACTAAGACAGACTAGGAAAAAGGAAGAGGGCATTCACTTCTCAAAGAATTGGCCAGGGAAATCTTTTGAATAGCAGAGAAACATTGTCCATTACAACATTAGGCAACTATGTGAATAGCCCAGAAACACTGCCCAATACAGCCACTTAGGTCAGAAAGGTCTCAAAATACAGCTGGGAAAGAGCAGCATCATCAGAATTAGAACCAACCTTACTGATATGGATAAAGTAAAGCTTTCGAGACCTCCATTTGCTGACATGGCATGACTCAAATTGAGGAGAAGCAGCTGCAAACATCCATTAATAACTGGAACATGGAATGTACAAAGTATGAATCTAGGAAAATTTGAAGTTGTCAAAAATGAAATGGAATGCATAAATATTGATATTCTAGGCGTTAATGAGTTGAAGTGGACTGGTTTTGGACATTTTGAATCAGACAACCATATATGATCTGCTATGCTGGAAATAACAACTTGAAGAGCAATGGTGTGTCATTCATCATCACAAAGGATATTTCAAGATCTGTCCTGAAGTACACTGCTGTCAATGATAGGATAATATCCATACGCCTACAAGGAAGACCAGTTAATACTACTATTATTCAAATTTACGCACCAACCACCAAAGCAAAAGATGAGGAAATTGAAGATTTTTATCAAATTCTGAAATCAACCAAACTGAACATGCAATCAAGATATGTTAATTATCACTGGTGACTGGAATGCAAATGTTGGAAACACAGAAGAATCACCAGTAGTTGGAAAATTTGACCATGGTAACAGAAATAATGCTGGAGATCTCATGATAGAATTTTGCAAGACCAATGAATTATTCATTGAAAAAACCTTTTTTCAACAACACAAACCATGGCTATACATGTGGACTTCACCAGATGGAGTACACAGGAATCAGACTGACTACATCTGTGGCAAGAGATGATGGAAAAGCTCAATATCTTCAGCCAAAACCAGGCCAGGAACTGATTGCGGAACAGACCATCAACTGTTCATAGGCAAGTTCAACTTGAAGTTGAAGACAATTAAAACAAGTCCACATGAGCCAAAATATGACTTTGAATACATCCCTCCTGAATTTAGAGACTATCTAAAGAATAGATTTGATGCATTGAACACCAATGACCGAAAAGCAGAAGAATTATGGGATGACATCAAGAACATCATCCATGAAGAAAGCAAGAGGTCATTAAAAAGAGGAGAAAAAAAGAAAAGACCAAAATGGATGAAAGAAGAGACTCTGAAGCTTGCCCCTGCTGGGAGAGTAGTCAAAGCAAATGGAAGAAATGACAAGATAAAAGAGCTGAACAGAAGATTTCAAAGGGCAGCATGAGCAGATAAAGCCAATTATGATAATGAAATGTGCAAAGACTTGAAGTTAGTAAACCAAAAGGGAAGAACATGCTTGGCATTTCTCAGGCTGAAAGAACTGAGGAAAAAAAAAAAAAAAAGCCTCAATTTGCAATATT
>NW_006922251.1:682415-683938 GCF_000298275.1 Orycteropus afer afer | reverse complement strand
AGTCAAAGACTTCACATTGCTTGTTTCTACAATTGATGCCAATGGAAGCAGCATCAGACAATGTATAGCACTTGGCAAATAGGTTGAAAAAGACCTCCTTGAAGTGCTGAAGAGTAAATATGTCTCCTTGAGGACTAGGGTGCACCAGAAACAAACCATGATATTTTCAATCATCTCATATGCATGTGAGAGCTGGACGATGAATAAGGAAGACCAAAGAATTGATGCTTTTGAGTTGTGGTGCTGGTGAAAAATGCTGAAAGTACCATGGACTGCTAAAAGAACTAACAAATCTGTCCTGGAGGAAGTGCAGCTGGAATGCTCCTTGGAAGCAAAAATGGCCAAACTTTGTCTCACCTACTTTGATCATGTTATCAGAAGGGAACATTTCCTGGAGAAGGATGTCATGCTTGGTAAGGTAGAGGAGGGTTGACATAAGAGATGAAGGCCTTCAACAAGATGGATTGACACAGAGGTTGCAGCGATGGACTCAAGTGTAGCAGGGATCATGGGGCTGTCACAGAACTGGGCGGTGTTTTGTTCTGCTGTGCATAGGGTCACTATGAGTCAAAGATGACTAGACAGCACCTAACAACAACAACAGTTCTTCATTTGCACCTAACAACAACAACAGTTCTTCATAATATCCTGAATTATTCTTTTAATTTCAATTGGTTCTGTTATGACATCACCCATTTTGTTTCTTATTTGTGTTATTTGTATTCTCTCCCTCTTTTCTATTGTTAAATTTGCTAGTGGTTTGTCAATTTTATTAATCTTTTCAAAAAACCAACTTCTGATCTTGTTGATTTTTTCTATTGTCTTTCTATTTTTTGTTTCATTCCTTTCTTCTCGAATCTTTGTTATTTCCTTCCTTCTGGTGACTGTAGGCTTTTCTTGCTGTGTTTTTTTCTGAGTGAGATATTGGTTTGAAGTGTTGAATTTGGTTCTTTCTTCTTTTTTTATGTGTGCGTTTATTGCTATAAATTGGCCTCTGATATCTGGTTTTGCTGTGTCCAAAAGATTTTAGTATGTTGTGTTTTCCTTCTTATTTGATTCCAGGAATTTTTGAATTTCATCTTTTTATTTCTTCTATTACCCAGTCATTCTTAAGGAGGTGTTGTTCAGTTTCCATGTGTTTGCTCTTTTTCCATGGATATTCCTATTGTTGATTTATAATTTTATAGCATTGTGATCTGAGAAGATTTTTTATAGTATTTCAATATTTTAAATTTATTAAGACTTGCTTTATGGCCTAACATATGGTCTATCACGGAGAATGTTCCAAGTGCACTGGAAAAGAATGCATTTTGTGCTGTTGTTGCATGAAGAGCTCTGTAGATATCCATATAGTCAAGCTGGTTTATTGTATTGTTTAGTTCTGTGTCTTTGTTGAGTTTCTTTCCAATTGTTCTCTTTTTCATCAAAAGTGGTATATCAGAGTCTCTAATGACTGTGGGAGATCTGGTAGCATAGTGCCTAAGGCACTTGACTGCTAACCAGAGAGCTGGCAGTTCAAACCC
>NW_006922251.1:680778-681320 GCF_000298275.1 Orycteropus afer afer | reverse complement strand
GTCTGCAACTCTCCATCTCTTGAGTTGTGCATTTAATCGAGTGACATTAAGTGTGATTATTGAAAAGTATGAATTAGTTGCTATCATTTTGTTAAGTGTTTTTTTCATGGTGTTCCTGGTTTTTTGTTCCATATAATTTTCTGTGCTGAGTTCATTATATTTATGAATCAGGTTGTCATTTCCTTTGTTGCTATTGTTTTAGTATTTGCTAAATATTTGTGTGTGTCCTTTTTTTTTAATTGTGATGTGTAGGTTTATCACTTTTCTTTGAAGTTACCCTGTGATTTATAATTTTCTCCCCGAGTTTAGAACAGTTCATTCTATCTTGCAACTCTCTTGACTTCCTCACCATTTAGTTCTGTAACTACACTATATTTTCCCTCTTTTTGGTTCATAGTTGTCCTCATTTGCCAATTGATGTCTCTGGTCCCATGTTTACAATCTTGTAAGCTTATTTTACTTTGGATATTTCCATAACTGGGTTGGTTTCTGGGTTCTGTCATCTTGTGTAACCTTGTGTCAGGTTGTTGCTCGCTATTATT
>NW_006922251.1:677451-679983 GCF_000298275.1 Orycteropus afer afer | reverse complement strand
TCTGTGTTTTCCTTAATTTTGTCAGTGTTTTCCTTGATCTGTTTCTCAATCCTTTGAAGACACCTGTGGTTGTTCAGTTTGTGTGTCAACTTGGCTGGGCCTGGTTGAATGGATGGGCACTTGGATGTAGTATTCCCCATGATGAGGATGATAATCAACTCCATGGTGGAATCTACTGTGAGCAGCTGGGTAGCTGCCTTAGGCATGTGGTCTGCTTCCTGTTTATAAGGAGAAGCCTCAGGCTGGTCTCTAGCTTATGGCATGCTTGGACCCTGAATGTAGCCATGTCATTGTTCAGCAGCCTGCCATGCTCTACCAACCTTGGGGCTTAAAATGGACTTAAATTAATGGCCTGCTGTGTTGTTTGGTAACATCAGGACTGTACCATTTTATTTGTCAACCTTGAGCTTGTTAGCCTCAGAGGCCAGTAGCTGCCTGAGTAAAGAAAGGCCTTCAGCGGGCCAGGAGCAGGAGGCAGAGCTAAAGCCCAGGGTTGAGGGGCTTTCACACATCCCCTAGAGCCTGGCAGTTTGAACTCAGACTTAAACCTTCAAATTGTAAGAGAACAAACTCCTGTTTGTTAAAGTCATCCCATTTGTAGTACATTCCTATCAGAACAGTAGTAGATAATCAGAACAGAATATTGTACTGAGAGAGTGAGGTACTGCTCTGACAAATACCTAAAATGTGGAAACAGGAGTGGAATGCATCCTTGACATGAGACACTGGCAGAGAGACCCAGGTATATGGCATGAGAGACAGCAGGAGCAGAGCCAAGAGAACCAGCATGAGATAGCAACAGCCTTACAGCTGACGGAGGTAGAAAGCCAGGTGTCATTGGGTAGGCAGCTTCCTGGTAGAGTGCGTTACCTTCAGGCATTAATTGGTAGAAGAGACTGGCATGAAATGGAGTAGCAGGTTGGCAAACCCACAGAGCAAGAAAGCTGAGTGTTTTTGTGGCAGGAAGATTTCCAGCAGAGTAGATAGCCTTTAGCATTAATCATCAGAAGTGGAGAGACCAAGGAAATAAGAAGCAGAGCTGTCTCAGCTTCAAAGGCTAGTGCCATGGCCTCTGTGGGTGGAGCCACCATAGCCCCTAGGTTTCAAAGAGACCATCACCAATGTGGACCAGTGGGATGGAGCCATAGCCACTGCCTAAGAGAGAGTGGGAGGGCTACCATACTCAAGAGGTAGGGTAATAGAGCCTGCCAGGCCAAGGGGGGGAGGTTGCCACTCATGAACTAGGGGATTAGAGCCACCCAGTGAAGGAGATCTGTACAGGTGCTAAGTTGACAAGGGGTAGAATTGTGGCAGTTCAGTTTGTATGTCAACTTTGCTGGGCCTGGTTGAGTGGCTGGGCAGCTGGATGTAGTATTTCCCATGATGAAACTGGTAATCAACTCCATGGTGGAATCTACTGTGAGCAGCTGGGTAGCTGCCTTAGGGATGTGGTCTGTTTCCTGTTTATAAGGAGATGCCTTGGGGAATGGTCTCTAGCTTATGGCACACTTGGACCCTGCATGTAGCCATGTCATTGTTCAGCAGCCAGCCATGCTCTGCCAACCTTGGGACTTACAATGCACTTAAATTAATGGCCTGCCATGTAGTTTGGTAACATCAGGACTGTGCCATGTTATTTGTCGACATTGAGCTTATTAGCTTCAGCAGCCAGTAGCTGCCTGATTGAAGAAAGGCCTCCAGCTTCAGTGGGCCAGAAGTAAGAGGCAGAGCTGAAGCTCAAGGTTGAGGGGCTTTCACACAGCCCCTAGAGCCTGGTACTTTGAACTTGGACTTAAAGCCTCCAAATTGTAAGAGAATAAACTCCTGTTTGTTAAAGTCATCCCATTTGGGGTATATTCCTGTCAGAGCAGTACTAGGTAACCAGAACAATATCTAAGTATAATTCTTTTCAATTTCTTATCAGAGAATTCCAATGCTGCTTCTTCCTCAGGGATGTGTTCTGGGTCTGTATCCTGCTCCCTTGTTTCTACCACCACATCTTGCTTCTTTGTGTGGACTGTGATGATCTGTTGTCTCTGAGATATTGTGATCCCATAGTACTTAGATCTCTGTTAACTGTTTGTGAATAGTAGTTAGGGTGAGCCAGACTCTTCTTGGTGGTCCTTTATTGTTGGCCAATTGGTGGAGAAGGAAGAGGTGGCTCTTACTCAGTAAGTGCGGCTGCAGGAGGTGCAGATGTGGTCGCTTCATATGGGCACTGTTGCTGTCTCCTACTCAGTTAGACAAAAGCAATTATCAAAAAACCATCAAAAAAGCAAAAGCATGCAGACAAAAAACACAGTGCATAAACACACAGGAATAATCACCAAAAAAGAAGAAAAAAAGAAATAGCAATATCTAGGGAAGCACCAATAAAACAAAAGAGATAGAGTAAGGAATAAAAATAACGAAGAAAAAAAATATGTGAACAATGCAAAAAGAAAAACAAGGAAAGGGGTTATCCAGAAAAAAACAAATGGGAATCAGGAACAGGGAAGAGAGAAGAGGTTGAAAACTAGACCTTGGGAAGGG
>NW_006922251.1:658429-677351 GCF_000298275.1 Orycteropus afer afer | reverse complement strand
AAAAAAAAAAAAAATTCTGGGCAAGGTGGGGCAGGGCACCCATGCTCCATCAGAGCATATCAACTGGGAAGGAATTTCTGCCAGCCCAGCAGGTGGGTGGGTGTGAGGATGGCCCCACTTCCATTCACCAAGAAGGTATGGGGTATAAGAGCAACAAGGGGAATGTTGCACCTTTCTAGTCGATCCTTTCCAGAATGTCCTTGTGGTTCCCAGCACGTGGAGCTTAGTCTTAGGTCCCTGGAATCTGAGAGAAGGCTGTTAGTTGAAATATCCAAAATGGTCCAACTGCTTGCAAACATTCAAAATGGCTGCACCCTCTGGATAGGGTGAAGTCCACAGCTAACCCTGCTCTGTCTACAGTGCTTCCTCTTTTATTCTTTGGCCACCAGTGCAGTCCTCCATGTAGCCCCTGGCCAGCAGGGCCAATTTTTAGGTTAATTCTTAAGTTCTAACACCACTCAGCAATATCCAAGATGTCCATGCCGTCAGGATCGTTGACATACCACAGCTCCATATGTCTTCTTTTTTGGTGTTTTCATGTATGTTCTTCTACTAGTTGGAGTTTAGTCCACTTCCGTATCCTTCCTTTCAAATTTCAGGGTTCCAGGATTATCTTCTGTGTCTATGTTAATTGGTTCCCCTTTTCTTTGTTAAAGAGGGTCTGTGTAGTGTCTGCCTATTCCACCTTCTTACCTCAGAATGCTGAGTTATTTTTTCTTTAATTGAACTTTTATTTATTTATTTTAAAAATAAATGTAGTTTCACATGCACTTGTAAGGAATAAAAAGAGAAATCCTGTATACTCTTCATCCAGTTCTCCAACTGGTAATAGCTTCAGTAACTATAGTACAACGTAATAACCAGGAAATTGGCTTTGATAAAATTCATTGACTTTTTCCCACTTTAGCTCACTTACATGCACTATTTGAGTGTGATGTGTGTATGTATGTGTATTTAGTTCTACGAAATCGTATCACATGTATAAATTTGTGTAACTTCAACCGGTGTCAAGATAGAAAACAGTCCCATCACCATGAGGATTCTTTTCCTTTTACAGTCACACTCACCACCCTTCCCTCTCCTTTATTCCTAACCACTGGCAACCACTAATCTATTGTCTTCCTCTAGAATTTTGTCACTTCACAAATTTATATAAATGAAATTATACAGTATCAGTAATTTTGTAATTTTTTGACTCAACATAAATCCCTTGAAAATTGGTAAAATTATTTTGTATATCAACAAGTTTGTTCATTTTTATTGCTGAATTTCATGGCATATATGTACCCTAGTTCTTTTTTTTTTTTTTGCCATTCACCTATTGAAGCACATCAACATCACTTGTCTATTATGAATAAAAGATTTATAAATATTTCTGTTCAGATTTTTGTGTAAAAATAAATTTTTATTATTCTGAGATAAATATCTAAGATAGCATGTTTACTTTCATTAAGGAACTGTCAAACTATTTTAAAAAACTGGCTGTACTGTTTTATATTCCCACCAATAATGTGTGATCCAGTTTTTCCACATCTTTACCACAATTTTATGTTATTCCTTTTTTGTTATTTTATTTTTGCTGTTTGATAAGTTTATGTGATATTATGATTTTCATTTATTTAATGGCTAAGAATATTGAATATATTTTTATGTACTTTTCATTTGCCATTTGTATGTCCTCTTTAATAAAATGCTTGTTTGTGTCTTGCTCATGATGTAATTGGATTGCTGCTTTCCTATGGTTGAGTTTTGAGACTTCTTTTAGTTTCTAGATTTAAGTTCTTTGTCAGATGTGTAGTAGACAAACATTTTCTATCAGTATTTAGCTCATCTTTGTGTCTTCTTTGTAGATTCTTTCATAGAGTAAAAGTTTATTACCTTGAAGTGATATTATTGGTCAATTTTTCCTTTTATGGATTATGATTTTGCTATTAATTCTAAGAATTATTTTCCTAGTTCTAATTACCAAAGACTGTCTTTTGTGTTTTGGTGGCTTCTAAAGGTTTTAATTTGATATTTTACATTTGAGTTAATGATTCATCGTCAGTAAAGTTTTATGTAAGTTTAAGGTTTAAGTGAGGTTCACTCTGGATATTCAATTGTTCCTACATCATTTGTTGGAGAATCTATCCTTCCTCCATTGAACTGTTTTAGCATATTTTGCAAAAATCAGTTCATGAATATCCACATGCAAAAATAATAATAATAGTAAAATAAATTAGTTCTGTCCCTCAAACCCTATGGATAAGGAATTCAAAATGAACATAAATATATGGGCTAAAATTATAAAACTCTTAGGAGAAAACATAGGAGTAAATCTTCATAACCATGGATGAGACAATGGTTTCTAGGAAAGACACCACAAATACAAACAAGAAAAGAAAAAAAAAAAAAAAATGGTAAATTTACATTCATCCACATTAAAATATTTTGCACTTTAAAAGGAAGCCATCAATAAATGAAAAGACAATCCATAGAATTGGAGAAAATATTTTCAAGTAATATATCTGATAAGAAACTTATATCAAGAATATATAACTGTATTATATATTTATATATATAATGTAGGAATGTGGCTATTATCTTATCACTGACAGCATTGTACATCAGGATAGATTTTGAAATGCTCTTTTCAATGACAGATGCAACACGCTTTGTCTTCAATTTATCATTCCCCACATAGTCACATGGTGTAGCCATTCTGAAACATAATTTGGCAGTCCTTGAAATATGAAACTTAGACTCACTCTAGAAACCAACAATAAACTCATAGATGTACAGCCAAAATAAATGAAAATATATGGCCATACAAAAACTGGTACATGAATGTTTATAGTAGCATTATTCATAGTAGCCAATGTGGAAGAAAGCAAAAAAGTCAAATATTTAAACAAAATATGATATATCCATGAAATAAAGTGGAATGAATTACTGGTACATGCTACAAGAAAATATCAGGCTAAGTAGAAGAAAGCAGCCACAAAGGGCAACATATTATATAATTTCATTTGTATGAAATGTCTAGAATAGACATCTCTGAGGAGCACAGAAACAGAAAGTAAATTAGTTGTTGCCAATGGGTGAGGGGATAGGTTATGAGAGGTGACTGCCAATAGATATGAGGTTTTTTTTTAAGGTGATGAAAGTATTTTTAAAATAAATAATGGTGATAGTTGACTATGTGAATATACTGAAAAAAACATGGAATTTTACTTTATAAAGGTATACTTTATAGTATATGAATTATATCTCAATAAATCTGCTATTTAAAAAAATACCAAAAGAATAAGTTGGGAATATTTATATGGGTCTATTTCTGGCTTGTCTATTTGGTTCCATTGATTTATGCATCTTTTCCTCTGACAATAGCACAATGTCTTTTACTGTAGCTATATATTAAGCCTTAGAATAAGGAAGAGTGATTCTTCCCACTTTATTTTTCCTTTCAAAACTGTTTTGGATACTCTTGGTCTTGTGCCCTTGCATATAAATTTTAGAATAAACTTTCCATGTCTATAAAAAATCTTTCCTGAAATTTTGATAGGAATTACATTAACAAATAGATCTGTCTGGGGAGAATTGACATAGTTACTATGTTAAATCTTTTAAGCACAAACATGGTATGTTTGTTTCTCCATTTGTTTGTACTTCCTTAGATTTATTTCATCCACATTATGGAATTTTCCAAACACTTCAGGTACATGTTTTGTTAGATTCATAACATATATTCAATTTTTAGAGCAATTGTAAACTGCATTGCATTTCAAATCTCAGCTTGCATATATTCACTATTAGTATATAAATACAATTTATATTTGCATATTGATCTTGAATTCTGTGACCTACCTGAACTTATTTATTAATTCTAAGGGTTGTTATGTAGTATCCTGGAATTTTTTACATGGACAATCATGTCATCTAAAAGTCAAGAGAGTTTTATTTCTTCCTTTACAATATTTATATGATTTATTTCTTCTGGCCTTATTGTGATGGCTAAAATTTATAGTAATAAGCTTAAAGGAGTAGTGAGAGCAGATATCTCTATTTTGTTTCCTGATATTGAAGGAAAAATATCCATATTTTCTCCATTAATTCAAAAAACCAATGAAGAGCATCTGGGTTCATTGCTTTAGGGTCATGGTTTCATGGGACATTCCAATCAATTGGTTTAATATTGACTGTAGTGCTTCTGCTCTACATCCTAGTTTGTTGTCTGGTGCCTGGGGTCTTAAAAGCTTGTGAGTGGCTATCCAAGTTGTAACAATCAGTCTCTATTCACCTGGAGCAATAGAGGAAGGAGGGTCAGGAACTGTAATACTTTTCTCACTGCCTTCATGCATAACTGCTTCTTTTGCTGTAGGACCAGAACTGGATGGTCCATAAGTACCAGTACCGAATGTTTTGATAAAAAACTCTATATAGATGCTCATGATGAAAAGGGGGAAAATGTGGGATAGAACCTCAAATCTCCTTGGAATCCAGACTTTCTGGAGTCATTGAGGGTGAATAACCCCTGGAAACTATATGCTGAGGAAGTCTTTAAACCTTAAACTAAACCATGCCCCTGAAATCATCTTTAAATCAAACAGTACCAAAAAAACCAAACTCACTGCCATTGAGTCAATTCGAATCATAGTGATCCCTCCTTGGATTTTCCAGGCAGTAATAGATTAGTTTAATTAGAAAAGAATGTCTGGTTTAAACATTGTATTCTTTTAAAGAATTACTACTGTTATGTGATCTAAATGGGAGCTCTGATAGCGTAGTGCCTAAGGCACCTGACTGCTAATCAGAAGGCTGACATTTCAAACCCACCAGCCACTCCTCGGAAGGAAGATGAGGCAATCTACTTCCCTAGTGATACTACCTCAGAAACCCAACTAGGACTCGCTATGAGTTGGGTCCAACTTGACAGCACCTAACAACAAAAAATGTGATCCAATTGATAACAGCAACACAAAAGGATGGCAGATGAGAAACTTAGAGGCCGGTGAATTTTGTTAATGACGGGGAAACAATTCAGAAAAGGATACTAAGAAAGGTAGCATAACTTGATAGTGAAACAATTCAGAAAAAGATATTAAGAAAAGTAGCATAACTTGAATGAATAGTGAAACAATTCAGAAAAAGATATTAAGAAAAGTAGCATAATTTGAATGGAACTGATGTCATTAAATAGTAATTTTAGAAACAATGAAGAGGTTTCTACTCTGGGCTCTTGAGTCTGCATCCCAGGTATACAAAAAAGGCAAAAATCTCAAAGATACATAAGTTCTCAGATTGAAAGAGAGTCCTCAGCTGAGTTCTTGACAAACCATAGCAGCTGAGCACAGAACAGAAAACTGGGGATGAGATGCATTTTCTCTACAGCATTAGTAAGTGATGTTAATGAATGATTAGTTAAGATTTTCTGATAAAACAGATACTTTTAAGTGGAATTTATTGATTTGTTTGGTTGTTTGGAGCTAGAATCTCAGAGGCAGGCAAACCTGACTTGGAATCTAGCATCTGGGATCTTTGACAAATAATCTCGCCACATTTAAGTTGCTTCAACTACAAAATCAGGACACTATTGGGGCATACCTTATCTGGCTGTTTTGAGGATGTAATACAACAAAATATGTAAATTATATAAAAGAGAGAACAGTATATTAAAAAGTATCCTATCAAATATCTGTCTGAAAATCTGATATTAACTAGCAAGATGGTGGGAACACTATTGCCTAGTCTCTACTGTGTATTTTCCCAGATACTCTAATTAGGAAATATGATCATTAAAATGCAAAAAACTAAACTTTGTACCCTGATCCTTCTGGTAAGATATAGCTTATTTAAGAATTATAATGCATATTTTGTAAATGTCATAATAACTTTGAGTGGCTGTATCTTGTCTTGAGAAGCCCTGGTGGCTGGTGTAATGGTTAAGTTTTTGGTTGCTAACTAACTGAAAGTCAGCTGTTTGAAACCACTAGATGCTCTGTGGTAGAAAGGTGTGGTAGTGTACTTCCATTAAGTTCCATTTTGGAAATCTTATGGGCATTTCTACTCTGTCCTAAAGGGTTGCTGTGAGTCAGAATCAATTGGATAGCAAAGGGTTTGGTTTTAGTTTATTTTGTATTATTTTTGGGATCAGAGCATTTGATGAAAGTTAAAGCCTTTATAATTCCCTACTGCACTGTTACAGATTTCATACGTATTTTAAATCTGATTTGGGTGAAATTTTACAGAGCAATTTGGTTTTCCATTCAACAATTCATACACATTTTGTTTTCTGACATTTATTGTAATCCCCAAAATGTAACAGTACTCTTCTCACTTCCTCCTGGGTTTATTGTTTCTCTTTGTCTTTCTCTCCTATCCCTTCCTGGTTGCTCAGATTTATCCCTGGGCAAATACTGCCCTTTTGAACTTGTATGATCGATTGATCTAATGAGTGCATACTTTCCTTGTACTGTTATTCACCTGATAGTTTGGCTGAAAGTTGAGCTAAGGGGGTTTAGATCAGTTCCCGCTTGCAGGGTGTAAAAGGTACAGTCTTGGGGTTTCCTCAGTCTTCATCAAACCAGTAAGCCTGTTCTTCATTTATAATTTTGAGTTTTGTTCCACATTTTCTCCCATTTTATCCAGAACCTCTTTTAGTGATCCCTTTCAGAGTGCTCAGCAATGGTAGGCTGGCAGCAATTAATCTTCCTGGTTTTAGAGTCATGGCGACTGTGGTTCATGTGGTCTATTAGTCTCTGGATTAACTGTGTCCTTGCATTTTTTTTCCCCACTTTTCTTTGCTCTGGACAGGGAGAGACGAATAATTGCACCTGAGATAGCTGTTCACAAGCTTTTAAGAGTCCAATCACTACTCACCAAAAGTAGGATATAGAACACTGTCTTTGTGGACTATGTTATGCCAATTGACCTTAGTGTGTCGCTCTTAAGACTATGGTCCTGAGTCTCCATGCTCAGCGACTCATTCCCTCAAGGTGTTTGGTTATAACTAACATCTTTCCATAACTTTGCCCCTGTATGATCTACTATATTCATGGATATATTTGCAGCAAATATAAGGATATATATTGAGATATCCTCTGTCAAGCCTATATATATTTATAGGTGTGGTCCTACTCACCTTTCCATCCCTGTTCAGCTTGGTGTCCACCTAGGTATCCACTCATAGATTATTGATATTACTGTTATTATAGGATTATGCACATAATAGTATTCACGTTTGTTGCCTTTAACGCTTGTGCTCTCTGTGCTTTCCATTACTTTGATCATTTTATGCTGACTACTCCTGTATTCATGTATATTAATATTGTATATTAGCCCATATACTGGATATGTTGTTGTTGTTGTTGTTTTGTGCTGTCAAGTCGGCCCCAACTCATAGCCACCCCTCCTTGGGTTACCAAGGCAGTATCACTAAGGAAGTAGATTGCCCAACCTTTCTTCCAAGGAGTGACTGGTGGGTTTGACCCACCAGCCTTCTGGTTAGCAGTCAAGTGCCTTAGGCACTATGCTACCAGAGCTCCCATATTGTACATTGACTTTCCTTTCACTCAGGTGAAACAGAAGATGTTTGGAAGAATTAAGCTGAAAGATAAAAAAAAATAATAATAATAAAGTGACACAGTGCTGTCAGTGGGAACAGTTGACTGGCTGCCAGGTAGATAGGGGTGGCCATGCCTCTGGTCCCCTGAAGATTGTGTAAAGCATCTGGGGAGGACACATGTGTCTAGTCACTTGATCATCAGTGTGAGCGCTGGTATAACCCTGGGCAAGTGGAGCTGGTTCTCCAGTTCCCGTTCTGCTCAGAACGCTGCTTGCAATAATTCAAAATGCCCATGCTTTGCCAGTTGGCAATTTATCATTTCGTGTTCACTGTTTCTTCAATCTCTTTTTCTCATCAGTATTTGATTAACTTCTATGTCTTTTTCTTTTGAAGCTCTGGGATCCAGGATTGTCATCCATAGCCACTTCTCTTGTCTTCTTGAGTCTTTGTTGAAGAGAGTCTTGACTGTGTAGAGGGTTTGCCTAGTCCTCCACCTTGGATCCTCTGTACATTTTAATATGGGAAATATTAATCAATTTGAGAGTGGTTTACAGTATTATTCCAAAATATTTTCCATTAAACCTTATACTCAAAGGACCAATAGCAGCAACGTGACCAGAGACTTATTCAATACATAACATTTCTGGCCCACTGTTGTTGTTGTTATTTGCCGTCGGGTCAGCCCTGACTCATAGCGACCCCTCCTTGGGTTTCCGAGGCAGTATCACTACGGAAGTAGGATTGCCCAACCTTCCTTCCGAGGAGTGGCTGGTGGGTTTGAACTGCCAGCCTTCTGGTTAGCAGTCAAGTGCCTTAGGCACTATGCTACCAGAGCTCCTAGGCCCACTGTAGACCTACTGAATTAATATCTCCATTTGAACTGGATCCCTGCTGATTCCCAACTTATTAAAGTATATAAAATTCTTGCATAAAACACTAGATCCATGGGACTAGGTTTCTCATGACAACAGCAATAGCAAAAAAATATTTCAGGATCAAAATTTGGAAAACACCAGGTTGAACAAGTTTAAATGTTTCTTTCAAGCTTCTAGAACCCTTTGGTATTGCAATGTAATATCAGTCTCCAACAGATGTCTATACTGTATTTTCTAAATGTTTTTGATCCTGAACCCCTTTTTGAGCAGAGTAACTAATATTCTGCAGAGCAAATTTTGGGCAATGTAAGTAAATTTGCATAATTTAAGTAACTTTGACAATGATAGAACCAAAATTATAAGTAGAAGATGTTTGATGGCTAGCTTCTGAGGACCTCACTCACTCACTCACTCACTGCTGTCAAGTTGATTCCAACAAATTCTAAATTCTGTTACAGAAAATAGATTAAACAATTTATTTAAATTCATGATTTTTGCCTATGTATAAATTCTATATATTTTTTTTAAAGTGTACTTGATTTTTTCAAAAGTGTATGAGTGTATGTTTTTATGAATTGGCAGGGTCAAGCACAGGAGCTAGAGTCCATCATCTGCTGGATAGAGGCCTATGGCATAAATCATAATTTATGGGAGGAAGTCAGCATTCCCAATTTTGATCATCAGAGTATGATTTGGACAAAGAATCTCTCTAAACTAAATCTGATGGCTAAAGAGTATTAACTGAAAGTGATGAAATGGGAATGCTGGCAGAGGAATGATCAAAAGTCAAACTGGCCGAGGAGTCAAGTGACTGGTGTATTTATTAGTCTTATTCCTGTCACTGACTAGCTAGCTATGTGAGTGAAATCACTTAACTCCCCCAAGCTTCAGCTTCTCCCTGAGTATGATGAAATAGGTAGAATTTAGCAGTTGTTATGAAAACCCTAGATACTGTAAATGTTTAGGCACTTGGTTACTAACTTAAAGGTTGGAAGTTCAAATCCACCTAGAAAAATGAGCCATTGAAAACCCTTTTGAGCACAGTTCTACTATAAAACACATGGGAGTGCCATGAGTTAGACTTGACTAGATGGCAACTGGTTTATGACTATTATTTAGAAATTAGAAAGATTTAAGACTGAATCCTACCACTGCCACTTACTTGCTATACGACCCTGGACAAGTTACTTAATCTCCTTAACCTAGTGTCCTCCTAAGGTTTTTCTGAAGATTAAATATGATAATGTTTATAAAGTATTACTGTACTCAAAAACTGATAGCTGTTATAATTTGAAGCCTGAAATCATTAGTGATTATAAGTGCATGCTCTGGAATCAAACTGTCTTTATTTTAATCCCATAGCATCATTTATTAACAGCAGAATAATTTAAATACTTTTGAAGCTCTGGGATCCAGGATTAACCCAAAGTATAAGTACATATTTATGAATCTATATTGATATCAATAAATGATTGAATAAATTAATAGATGGAGAAGAATAAACAAATCTTCATGCAAAAGAATTCCAAATAATTTTGGTAGTTACTGCATCTTTAAAGAGGTTAGGCAAAACTCAATCCTTTTTAATAAGGGTGGGTTGCACATAGTGACTTCCTTCCAAAAATATACATGTAACTTTAGTGGATAAACCTGGAAAAACACTATGTTAGCCAGGTGATCAGGGTTAACATCAGTAATGGTAAGTTATGTTGATAGTACTTTGTCTAGAATGATGGATATGTTGTGATTTTACTTCTTGTTCTTTCTTCTAAAAGCATACAACTCAATTCCAATCTAGAGAAAAGCATCAGACAGATCCCAATCAGGAGATATTCTGAAAAATACATGGTCACTACTCCTAAGACATTTGACTACTAACCAGAAGGCTGGCAGTTTAAACGCACCAGTTGTTACTCAGAAGGAAGGTTGGGCAATCTACTTCCGTAGAGATACTGCCTTGGAAATCCAAGGAGGGGTTGCTATGAGTTGGAATCGACTGGATGCAGTGAGGTGTTTTCTTTTGTTTGTTTGTTTTGTTTTGTTTTTTCAATACTCCTCAATATTTCAAAGGTCATAAAAATCAAGGCAAGTCTGAGAAACTGTCATAGATAAGAAGAACCTAAGGAGACCAAATGTACTGTGGTAAATTGGATCACATCTTAAAACAAAACAAAACAAAAAGTTATTATGAAAAAAACTAAGGGAATCTTAGTAATGTATGGACTTTATTTAATAATAACTTATCAATATTGGCTCATTAATTGCTACAAATATTCCATACAGATGTACGATATCAATAGTAGGAAAAACTGGGTGTGGGTACATGGGAAGTCTTTGTACTATCTTTGAAACATTTTTGCACATCTAAAACTTCTAAAATGTTTTATTAAAAAAATTAAGCACAGACAAAACAGGCAACTTATTAGAATGCTACAAGAGATCTTTATGAATTGGTCAGTTTACATAATTAGATGATGGTCTTAGTCTGGGTTCTCTAGAGAAGCAAAAATAGCGAAGTGTATATGTAAGTATATAAAGAGAGAATTATTTCAGTGAGATATCTCATGAAGTTGTAGAGACTGGTAAGTCCCAAACCCATGGGTCAGTGGTATGCTGGAGGCTTTTCCTGATCATGTGGTAGCAGGGGCTGACAAACCCAAAATCTGCAGGTCAGATGTCAGGTTTCTGGCTGTTGACTCAGGGCTGTGGAAGCTGGCAAATCCCAAATCTTCAGGTCAGGAGAAAGGCTGATGGCTCATGTCCCAAGAACCAGAGGTCAGAGGAGGATGAGGTGAATGCAGGATGAAATGCAGGATCACGAGAGAGTGAGCTTTACCAGAGTATCCATATATATTGGGTGCAGGTCACACTCCCAAGGCAACTCCCTTTTCAACTGAGTGGTTGCTAATATTGGATCACAAAATGGAGGATGATTACAAAATATCTACTAAACTACTAAGAATCATGACCTAGTCAAGGTGACACATAACATCACAATGACCTTTATACTCCATGGAGCAGTTCTACTCTGTTCTATAGGGTGACAATGAGTTGGAATCATCTCGATGGCGATGAGTTTAGCTTTTGGTTTGGTATATTTTCTTCTTCAACTTTCTTTGGTTATAGTAGCAAAATATGGGAAAATGAATATGTACTAAATAAGAATTAAAAATGAGAAATAATTAGTTTTAAAAATTCGTAACTTTTGTTAAGCATATCAAAGAACCAAGATCACAAGATAACCATGTGACTTGAATTTCTAAAGGTATAAACACTTTCAAGAAGATATGTGGCTCATGAACTGTTTCAAATATGTTCACCATATGGCCACCATATAAGCAGAAATGAAGAAATCAGCAAAAATTTTAATGTGTTATTAAAGGCCAAGTAGGATTAGAATGTTAGTGCAGATTATATGAGGACACCATACAAAAGGGGAGTTTGCATTCACTCATCAACTGTTTTCTTTGGGGTTCCACCAGGTGTTCACAAGGAAGACTAGGTACAAGACGGAAGACCTAAGAAATTCCTCTTTGGTGGAACAGGTCTGAAGGAGTAATCTGATCCACAGCAGCTGAGAGAAAGGCACTTAAGTCCATCTACTTCCCTGGATCCTTCTCTCAATCAAAGAAAAAGCCTAAAGTTGTAGGGAGTGGGGCCTGAAATTCATCATGCCCAGGGCACAAAAGCCTTTTGCAGCTAAGAGAAGGATAGGAGAAAGTAACTGTGTATTTGTTGTGTGTGTTGGAGGAGGGGGTGGGGAGAGCAGTGAAAGAGAAGAGATTTTCATGGGCTCAAATATCCTGAATGAATACTAAGAAGTCTGCTATTGCTGGTGTTGAGGGCAGGAAATGACTACCCAAAACTAGACTGGCATTACCCACCAGCCTTCTGGTTAGCAGGCAAATGCCTTAGGCACTACACCACCAGAGCTCCTAAATAATTGAAAGGGTTTTCAATTTATATCAACAGACTAGAGAATATGTGTGGTCATAGATGTTAAATGTAAAAGAAAAAAGAAGATAAAATATAAAATGTGCATTTGGCTGAATGTATTGCTAAAGGTTCATTTATCAGAGTTTATAGGATAATAAATATGTTAGATCACTGAACTGGAAATGACTTTATCACTTGATTTGGTTTGTTGACTAAAACTTGGACTCAACAATGGCCTATATTGCATCAGGTTGAGGCCTCAGAACTTCCCTGGAATAACATAGAGGAAGGATCCTGAAGAGTTAGGGAGATAGAAATGTGGCAGCAGATTTAACATGCCCCTTCAGCACATCCATTTCCAAAGAAATTCCTGAAAACACTATCTCATTAAGGCATTAAGAAAAACACATGAGAGTATTATTCTTTAAAAGCTTCCTGGTCGATGGATTCTCTCCAAAGGGGCAGATCAAATACATGCTCTTAAACCATGTCGGAAACTTTGAGTTTTCATTATTCTTATTAGTTTCATTATCCCATTTCAGGTTTTCAATAATATCATTTGAACTTGATAAGAAAACTCGAATTCAATCCTTTGGAATATCAGTAGCAACTCTATTTTAAGCATGAAACTGTTTTGTCTGAGCTTGAAAAGAATTATAAAATGTTAGCCCCTCAACAGTTTATCTCCGATCTCCTTTCTTCAACTGGGAATAAGTATATATAATATGAAATCTTGAATTTCTGACTTTGGATTGAAAAGTGAAAAGACATGCTGGACATATTTCTAACGGTGCCGGCAAACCTTGCTGTACCAGAAGACAATTTCCAAAAATAAAAGATAAATCTCTCAGACGGAGACTATTCTCAGGTGGAATAAAAGTAGGGATGGTCTAATATTTGGTCTAATATAAGTAATAAAGTCTGATTGTGATAGACATGTCTATCTGGTCACATTTTTTTAGTTCAAAGCCTCATGAGTTCCTTCTGGCAAATTATTTCCCCAGTGATTAATCTCCTAAGGATTTGAGGAGTTTGACATAGAGAAGTAAAATGAAGACTAGAAAGTTAATGGTCCTTGAAGAGAACCAAAAACAGGCTTTTAATGGCTGTATGAGCTTTGATATATGTCTTCATTTATGTGAACCTCACTTTTTCATCTGACCAATGGAGTTAATAATAATAAAAAAAATAGAGAGAGAATTGTAGTAAGGGTTATATGAGATAATGTATCTAAATATAAAAACATATATTAGGTTATTAATAATACTCTGATATCATCATCATTATCATTATCATAATCCCAAGTTGGCACCCACAGCTATAAAATATAACTCTTTGGAGTATAAATATCAGTGTGTTGTTTCCCTCTAGTGCCTTACAATTACAAAATGATGATAACAAAATCAACTACTACTGTAATGACAACACTAACAACCTTAACAACATTTTTTGAGGACTAACTAAGCACCAGACACTATACCAAAAGACATGTTTTTCATGCTTAACTCCCACAGTTTTATCTTACTCAAAGGGCAGTTTTGACCAAAATCTAGCTTCAGTAGATGGTGGGATATGATCATTTAATAGGGACATCTGGTGAGACATAAATATTCTAAGATTAGAGCAAGCCACTCATAAATTTTCCTTCATTGAATCATTACAAATAAAGCAAAAGGGAGAAATTAGTTTTGCAATGGAGTATGGTATCCATAAAAAACTACTCAGTTTCCAAAATTTGATCAATTTAGAGCCAATTGTGAATAACAATTATAACAATCAGGAAGAACCAAGTCCCAAATTTCTGATTTATTTAATATTCTGTATAAGCAGAAATATTTCTAGTGGCTGAACATTATGTAAAGAAAATACTCTTTATGTACTATAATATATATAAGTTATACAAATATATATATTAAAAAGACACTTTGGTGTTGTTTAAGTAGTTGTGATGTGATTATTCCCATGATGAGATGATGAGATCAGATGTATATGCTTTGAGCAGCCAATCCATTGAAAGGAGTTTCCTTAGGGGTATAGCCTGCTTCCAATATATATATGGATATCCTTGGAAAAAGAGAGAACCTTCTGTGGATCTGGATCCTGTTGTGCTGCCTACAACTGTCTGTGACTGAAGAATCCACCATTCTGCCTGGTGATTCTTCATCTGTCGAAGTTAATAGCCAGTATACTGGTTGCCAACCTTGAGGCTGTGAGGCCCTGAAGCTGTGTGAGTTGGGAAAAAGGCTTTAGTCTGACATTTTATTCAGGAGCACGGGACTTGTCAGCTTCTATATATATATATATATATATATATATATATATATATATAATTTTAGTTAGAGTTTTTCATTTTGTTTACATGAAAATATTTCTGAACTACCTTTGTTAAATTTCCATTAGGATAATATTATAAATGATTTCTGGAATACATTCTACAGTGCTATTAAAAGTAATGAGGATGCCTTCTGGGGTTTTCCATAGTATATAGCTTTGTCTAAAGAGACAGTAGTGGGAAAGAGTGTGGAAAATGTCTTTTGAAGTCCAAGTTAAATTTTAATATAGTACTAATTAATCATTTCTGTGCTTTGTGACTTTGGGTAAATAACTTAATGTTTTGTTTTGTTTTTTACTCATCTACAAAATGAGCATAAAAACCCCATTGATTAGGGCTATTGAGAAGGGTAACAACTGATACTTGCAAAGTGCCTACTTTAATATGTGTTACATAGATGTTCAATAAATAATAATTTCATTTTTTGTCAGTTAATGATTTTAGTTCAGTGTATCTCTTAGAAGAGAAGGAAGTGGTACCTTTCTCTGCCATTCAATCAAAATTAGAGGGTATAGTTATACCCACTACATAATATTATCCAATTGTATTTTAATAGAAATTCTGAAAGGCATAGATCCTTTTCCATGTTTTATAGATGAGGTAATCATGGCATAGAGAGAATTAAATAACATCTACACACATCTAGGAAATGGTAAAGATTTTAATTCGGTTCCTGAAATTCTAACTTCAAGATCAATGCTTTAGTCACATGAAAGGTGTTCTTAGCTTTGACCTCATTGTTAAATCTCACATTCCATCCTTTGGAGATGTTACAATAATTAGGATCAGTGATTCTGTCTTCTCTATCACTCATTACAATAAGGCTTCCTAACACATCTTGTCACTTATCTGTCAGTTTGTTGTCCTGCATGTTGCTGTGATGCTGGATGTTATACCAGTAGTATTTCAAATACCAGGGGGGTCACCTATGGTGCACAAGTTTCAACAAAGCTTTCAGACTAAGACAGACTGAGAAGAAGAACAGGCCCATCCACTACTGAAAAACTGGCCACTGAAAACATTATCAATAGCAGTAAAACATTGTCTGATATGTTACTGGAAAACTTTATGAATAGCAATTAAATATTACCCAATACAATGCCAGAGAAGGAGTCTCTCAGGTTGCAAGGCACTCAAAATATGACTGGGGAAGAGCTGCCTCCTTAAAGTAGCGTCAACCTTAAAGACATGGATAGAATAAAGCTTCTAAAACATTCATTTGCTGTTAGGGCGTCAACCAAAATGAGAAGAAACAGCTGAAAACATCCACTAAAACTTGGAACACGGACTGTGTGAAGTTTGAACCTAGGAAAATTGGAAGTTGTCAAAAATTAAATGGAACACATAAATATCAATATTATAAGTATTAGTGAGCTGATATGGGCTGGTATTGGTCATTTTGAAACAGAAAATTATATAGTCTACTATGCCAGGAAAGAAATACTGAAGAGGAATGATGTTCAATTCATCATCAAAAATAACATTTCAAGATCTATCCCGAAGTACAATGCTGTCAATGACAGGATAATATCCCTATACCTACAAAGAAGACCAGTTAATACTATTATTATTCAAATTTGCACACCAATCACTAAAACCAAAGATGAAAAAATTGAAAATTTTCACCAACTTCTGCAGTCTGAAATTGGCCAAACATTCAATCAATATATATTGATAAATACTGGTAATTGAAATGCAAAAGTTGGAAACAAAGAAGCTTTACTATTGGTACTTGGAAAATATGGTCTTGGTGATAGAAATTTCCCAGGTGACTGCATGATAGCATTTTGCAAGACCAATGACTTAGACCTCACTGGACAGAATACACAGGAATAAAATTGATTACATCTGTAGAAAGAGTTGATGGAGATGCTCAATATCATCATTCAGAACAAGGCCAGGAAATGACTGTGTAACAGACCACCAATTGTTCATATGCAAGTTCAAATTGAAGCTAAAGAAAATGAAAACAGGTGCAAGAGAGCCAAAATACAACCTTGAATATATCCTATCAGATTTAGAGACCACCTGAAGAATAGATTTGACATATTGAATACCAGTGACCAGAGACCAGATACGTTGTGGGATGACACTAAGGACATCATACATGAGGAAAGCAAAAGGTCATTTAAAAGACAGGAAAGGAAGAAAAGACCAAAATGGATGTCAAGAGAGACTCTGAAACTTGTTATTGAATGGGGAATATCTAAAGCAAATGGAAGAAATTATGAAAAAGAGAGCAGAAGAGAAGATTCAAAAGGGAGCTTGAGAAGACAAAGTATTATAATGAAATGAACAAAGACCTGGAGTTAGAAATCCAAATGGGAAGAACACATTTGGCATTTCTCAAACTGAAAAAGCTGAAGAAAAAACCCAAGTCTTTAGCTGCATTATTGAAGGATTCTAAGGGCAAAATATTGAATGATGAAGGAAGCATCAAAAGAAGATAGAAAGAATACAGAGAATCACTGTACCAAAAAGAATTAGTCAAGGTTCAACCATTTCAGGGGGTAGTATATGACAAAGAACAAATGGTATTGAAGGAAGGAGTCCAAGATGCACTAAAGGAAATGGCCAAAAGCAAGGTTCCAGGAATTAACAAAATACCCATGGAGATGTTTCAACAAATGGATGAAACAATGAAGACGCCCACTTGTTCATGTCAAGAAATTTGGAATATATCTATCTGGTCAACTGATTGGAAAGGATCAATGTTTGTTGTCTTTCCAAAGAAAGAAGATCCAATGGAATGTGGAAATTATTTAAACATATCGATAACATGACTTGCGAGGAGAATTTTGATGAAGATAACTCAAAACTGGTTGCACCATTAAATAGAAAGGGAGCTGCCAGAAATTGAAGCCCGATTCACAAGAGGGCATGGAACAGGGGATATCATTTCTGATGTCAGATGGATCTTGGCTGAAAGCAAAGAATACCAGACAGATGTTTACTTATGTTTTGCTGACTATGCAAACCCAGTCAACTCTGTGGATTATAAGAAATTATAGGTAACTTGCACAGTATGATAATTCCAGAACATTTAATTGTACTCATGGGGAACCTGTACATAGACCAAGATGGAGTTGTTCATAGAGAACAAGTGGATATTGAATGGTTTAAAATCAGGAAAGGTGTGTGTTAAGCTTGTATTCTTTCACTATACTTACTCAATCTGTCCAGAGCAAATAATCCAAGATATTGTACTATATGAAGAAGAATGCAGCATCAGAATTGGAGGAAGACTCATTAAGAACTTATGATAAGCAGACACAACTTTGCCTGCTGAAAGTGAAGATGGCTGGAAGCACTTACTGATGAAGATCAAAGACTACATACAGCCTTCAGTATGGATTACACCTCAACATATAGAAAACAAAAATCCTACAACTGGATCAATAAGTAACATCACCATAAATGAAGAAAAGATTGAAGTTGTCAGGGATTTAATTTTACTTGGATCCACAATCAATGCCCATGGAAGCTGTAGTCAAGAAATTAGACTATGGGGGAGAGGTTCAAGATGGCAGAATAGGCAGACAGGCTGTATAGATCCTCTTCAACAAAGATAAAGGGGAACCAATTTACACAGATACAGAAGATAATTCTGGAGCCCTGAGCTTTGAGGAGAAGGATATAGAAGTGGACTAAACTCCAACTAGTAGAAGAACTTGCATGAAAACACCAAAAAAAGGAAACATATGGAGCTGCGGTATGTCAGCAATCTTGACAGCACAGACAGCTTGGAAATTGCTGAGTGGTGTTAGAATCTAAGAATTAAACTAAAAATTGACCCTCCTAGCCATGGGCTGCCTGAAGGACTGCACTGGTAGCCAGTGAATAAAAGGGGAAGCAGTGAAGAGGAAGGTGGGCCGAGCTGTAGATTTTTCCCTGTCCAGAAGGCACAGCCATTTTGAATGTTTATAGTCAGTTTGATCATTTTGGATATTTAAAGCAACAGATTTCTCCCAGATTGCAAGGACTTAAGAGTAGGCTCCACTTGCCGGGAATCACAAGTACATTGTGGATACCAGTGACTGGAAAGGTATGATATTCCCCTTATTACTCTTATATCCCACACCCTCTTGGTGAATGGAGGTGCAGCCATCCCTCACTCCTACCCACCTTCTGGGCTGGCAGGAATTCCATCCCAGTCTGTGTGCTCCAACAGAGCCTGGGTGCCCTGCCCTGCCTGGCCCAGATTTTTTTATTTTTGTTTTTTACTTTGTTTTTTTC
>NW_006922251.1:599911-633728 GCF_000298275.1 Orycteropus afer afer | reverse complement strand
GTAGTTGGAAAATTTGGCCTTGGTGACAGAAATAATGCTGGAACTCGTATGGTAGAATTTTGCAAGACCAACAACTCATTGCAAGCAACTTTTTTCAACAACACAAACGGAGGCCGTACACGTGGACTTCACCAGATGGAACACACAGGAATCAGATTGACTACATCTGTGGCAAGAGGCGGTGGAAAAGTCAATATCTTGCGCCAAAACCAGGACAGGAGCTGATTGTGGAACAGACCATCAACTGCTCATATGCAAATTCAACTTGTTGGCTCTGGAAGAAGGTAATCGTTTTTTCAGCTTCTGCTTCCTGCTTCCTTGGAGATCTTGAAATCTGTCTTATGCCACCTCTCCTCTACATGCTTGTTTAGTATCTTTTATTTCTCAAATTTCACTGATTTAAAATACATCCTACACTAATCCTATTTTATGAACAAAACAATCTGTCCCTAAATGGGATTAAAATTCAAGCACAGAGATTAGGATTCACAGCACATATTTTTGGGAAACATAATCCTATTAACAACACAGCCAAACCATGTTTCCACACATACCACAATTCCCACCATTAAACATAGTCAATCAGAGTCCAAAATTTAGAATTCCTCTGGTTGATGAACTGTAAAACTACTGAATCTCTAGAAAAGAACTTCTTTCCTTGATAATATTGTTCCCCATGATTGTGAAGACCATTTGGATGATGATGATGATGATGGTGATGATGGTGATGATAAATTACCATTTATTGAGTACTTTAAATATTTAAATTCATCTCTTAGACTAACAGTGGAATATAAATATAATTATCTCCAAATACAGAGAAAGAAATAGAGATAAACAGAAATTAGTAGCTACTTGTCTCTCTAAGGTCAAACATATTATCATTTATTTAGTGTGCACTCAGTGTCAGATACCATGGTAACCATTTGACACTATGTTCCTTACCTTGCTGATGGGAAGATTGAAGGTCAGAGAAGTATACAACTTGCCCATGCTGGTAAGTATCTATGTCAGAATATTTCACCAAATCCCTCTGCTTGATGGTGCAGTGGTTAAGTGCTCTGCCGCTAGTTGAAAAATTAGTTGTTTGAACCCAACAGTTGTCCTGCAGGAGAAGGATGTGCAGTGTGCTTCTTTAAAAATTTAGAGCTTTGGAAACCCTATAGGGCAGTTCTACTCTGTCATATGGGATCACTATGAGCCCACTCTACAGCAACAGGTTATTTATTTATTTATTTATTTTTTTGCAGTGGAGGAAGTTTTTTGCCTTCAGAGCCACATTCTTCCTGCTAAATTTTGTTATCAGCCTCAGCTTTGAGCTGTCTCGTAATAATATATCTATCAGATACAACACATTGATTTAGTAATGACTTACTAGTCATGGTAGGTCCATGCTTGGTCCACTCCTTAATATCTGCTGCTTCAAAATAATTTTACTGTATTTCTTATATGTGTTCAGAATCCTATTTAGTTGTTTTTGCAGAACACCTTCTGTTAGAATCTCACCAATATAAAAAGTGGAGAGATAATGACTTAGTGGTAGAATGAAATTCTAAGAATTTAAGAATTTCTTGGAATTCCCTCAGGACTCCACTCAGTGAACTCAACAACAATCACAACAGCCAGGAACTCATGCAGGTAATTGAAGTAGCAGAGCATCTTCTTTGATAAAATGCTCACTTTGCTGGATAAAGCCCTAAGTCTTCAAACTCAGGTGTACAAAAAAAATTTAAAAAACATTTCAGTAACAAAAATTAGTTTATTTATATGTTCCTCAGTCTACTGACGTAAAAGACTATACTTGACAATTTCCATTTGACTCCTCAAAACAGGCTTTTCTCTCTTTCTTAATTTACCAGTTTCTGGGAAGAAGAATAAGTCTAGGGAAGTACCTTCCCTAAGAGTGTAAAATATGACTTATTGTGTGCAAAATTAGGATAATAACACTCATTTCGTGGGATCATTGTAAGGATCAAATGAATAAATACACAAAAAAGAACCTAAAAGAATCTGCTGTTATTTTCATTGTAAGGCTGTGTATCAAACCCCTCAACTACTATGAGTTACTAAATCAAGCACAGTTAATGCTCACATATTAGACCTTTGGGTATGTTGTGGCAGTTATGCTCTGAACTACAGTTTTGGCTTAGATCTGGTCCATATACCCCTCATTCCTAGGTCATAGGGTGAAGGAATAGCACCTATTTAGGTCATAATCTTCTCATGGTGAGGCTAATGAGTTCAAGCAAGTAAATCATATCAATAAAAACCAAAAAAAAAAAACCCCAAATCACTGCCAACGAGTCAGATCTGACTCATAGTAACCCCTCCTTGGTTTTCTAAAGTGGTATCACTATGGAAGTAGATTGCTCAAAATTCCTTCTTAGGAGTGGCTGGTAGGTTTGAAACCCCAGTATTCTGGTTAGCAGTCAAAGCTTAGGCACCATGCCACCAGAGCTCCCAAGTCAAATCAATAAAGCACACTGAAATTCTCTTCTCAGACGTGGTATATATCACTTCTTACCACATTCCATCAGCCAATGCATGTGTCATGGTGAATCTCAATATTAATGTTCAGACTATTTTCCCAAAATGGAAGGGGGCAATACAATTTATAATAGTTGGGGCCATATAGTAAACTCAGTATAGGTTAGCTATTATTACTTTTAACATTATTACTAGTAACAGTAGTATTATAAACTGGCATCCATAGTCTTATTTATTGTCTTTCTTCCACATTGGCCTTGCCAATTCAAGCCCCTTTTATTTGATCTATGATTATGAAGCTCTCACTGCCTTTTTATACTGGATCCTCTAGTCAAATCTTGAGAACCCTTTAGCTAATCATTATGTCTTTCAGACTGATTAAAAACTTTGTTTCTGCCTTGGTTCTCTAGTACAGCTCTAACAAAAATACCACAAGTGGATGACTTTAACAGGAATTCACTGTCTTACAGTTTCAGAGGCTGGAAGTCCAAATTCAGTGTACCATCTAGGGGATGGGTGAAGGCCCCTAGACCTTGGGCTTCCACTCTGCCTCCTATTCCAGGCCCACTGGAGCAGGAGGATTTTTATGACTCACACAGCTAATTGCTGCTGAGGCTGATGAACCCAAGATTGACAAGGAAAATGACACAGTCCCAAGATCAACAGATACATGGCAGACAACTGGTTCATGTTCAGGAACAATCCCACGATTAGCAGGCCACATGGCAGGCCAAGACTTTGCCAAATACAGGGTCCAGATATGCCAAAAAGCTAGAGACCTTTCCTAAATTTTTTCCACATATACTGAAAGCAGACCACACCCTGAAGGCAACTTCCCTTCCACTGACTGACACCTCACAGCAAATTCCCCACAGAGTTGATTACATCATGTCTAATCTCATCACAGTGAATAAATACATCCAGCTGCCTAGCCACTCAAAATCATGGGCTAACCAAGTTGAGACACAAACTTAACTACCATGAGGTCTAGGACCCCAGGAAGCTTAGTATAGCTCTCTCAGGCATTCTATGCTTGTACATCCACCTCCTTATCTTATGTGATCATGGTTCTGGAAATTCTGTGAAGCTATCACCTTTCAGTACCTCAGAAGGAAGGTAAAAACAGGTCTTTTTTATTTCCAACTTTCTACTCATTAAAATTATTTATTGACCTGTATCTTCCTGAAAATCATTTGGGTTTTGGGAATAAGCAAGTTGCAAACTGACATAGTTCATTTTAGATAATATAAGAATGCTCTGGTAATTAGAGATAGAGGTTTTGCTCCCTTGTTTTACCCATGACTTTTCTTAAAAAGGTGAGCAATTCTAAAATGAAATTTGCCACAGATGTGAGTAGTCTATTAAAAAACACACCCAGAGACAGTCATATAACTTGTTTAGCCAGCTTACTCTTTTTTGTTCTCTGCCCTGTTAAGCACTCCATTGGTCATCTCGAATGAAAGGTTTACTGTGAGGCAAATGTGGATTGCATTGAGGGATCACCTATGCTTGTGGTTAAATAATGCTGGATGATTTGAAAATAGTAATGGGAAGGATTAGAAACTGGGCAGTATCAATTTTTAGACCTAACACACAATTCCAAATTGGGCTATTGATCTCACCAGGTCATTTCAGGTTTTCAAATCCCATTCATGTAAGAGCAAAAGTGACTGTATGGTAGCTAGAAACATCTCAAATTTGAATACTACCCACATCAATGTACACATTTTTTTCTTATATCCCTTAGTCTAATTTGTCAATATGCTGATGGATTTTTAGAAAATTTTTAAAGTATTTTCTATGAAATCTTGGAAACGTGGACTGAGGATTAAGATTGATTGACTTTTATTTTTTTAGCACTAAAAAAACACTCTTGGAGTGCAGATCAATTATTTTTATTGTTGTCAGGTGCCGTCAAGTCATCTCCAACTCATAGCAACCTTATGTACAAAATAATGAAATGCTGCCCAGTTCTGGGCTAGCCTCATGATTCTTGCCATTAACTTATTCTATCTTTGAAGCCACTGTGTCAATTCATATTGTTGAGAGCCTCCCCTTTTCCATTGAGCCTCCACTTTATTAAGCATGATATCCTTCTCCAGAGAATGGTTCCTTCTGACAACATGACCAAAGTAGGTCAGACAAAGTCTGGCCATTCTTGCTTCCAAGGAATATTCCATCTGCACTTCCAGGCCAGACTTGTTAGTCCTTTTAGCTGTCCATAATATTCTCAGTATTCTTTGCCAACACTGCAACACAAAAGCATCAACTCCACTTAGCTCTCATATGCATATGAGACAATTGAAAATACCATGGCTTGAGTTAGGAGCTCTGTTAGCATAGTGGCTAAAGCACTTGACTGCTAACCAGAAGGCTGGCAGTTCAAGCCCACCAGCCACTCCTCGGAAAGAAGGTTGGGCAATCCTACTTCCGTAGTGATACTGCCTCGGAAACCCAAGGAGGAGTCACTATGAGTTGGGGCAGACTCCATGGCACGTAACAACAACAACAACGAGTTAGGTGCACCTTACTTAGTCTTCAAGGAGACACCTTTGCTCTTCAGTATTTGAAAGAGGTCTTTTGCAGCAGATTTGACCAAGGCAATATGTCTTCTGATGTCTTGACTGATGCTTCCATTGGTGTTGATTGTAGAACCAAGTAATATGAAGTCTTTAACAACTTCAATCTTTTCTCCATTTATCATGATGCTGCTTATTGGTCCTGTTGTAAGGATTTTTGTTTTGAGGTGTCATCCACAGTGCAGACTGTAGTCTTCAATCTTCATCAGTAAGTGTTTCAAGTCATCCTCACTTTCACCAAGCAAAGTTGTGTCATCTGTGTATTGCAGATTGTTAATGTATCTTCTTCCAATCTTGATGCCATGTTCTTCTTCATAGAGTACAGCTTCTTGGATTATTTGCTAAGCATGCTGATTGAATAAGTATGGTGAAAGGATATAACCCTCACACACTCCCTTCCTGATTTTAAATCATGCAGTATCCCCTTGTTCTGTTCAAATGACAGCCTTCTGGTCTATGTACAGGTTCCTCAAGAGCACAATTAAGTGTTCTGGAATTCCCATTCTTCTCAATGTTACCCATTATTTGTTATGATCCACACAATCAAATGCTTTTGCATAGTCAATAAAAACAAGTGAACATCTTTCTAGTACTCTTTACTTTCAGCCAAGATCCACGTGACATCAGCAATGATATCTCTCATTCCATGTTCTCTTCTGAATCCAGCTTGTATTTCTGGAAGTACGCTGTCAATATACTGCTGCAAATGTTTTTGAAGTATTTTCAGCAAGATTTTACTTGCATGTAATATTAATGATATTGTTCGATAATTTCCACATTGTATGGGATCACCTTTCTTTGGAATGGGTACAAATATGGATTTCTTCCAGTCAGTTGACCAGGTAGCTGTCTTCCAAATCTGGTGGCATAGCCAAGTGACTGCCTCTGGGGGAGCATCCATTTGTTAAAATATCTCAATGAGTATTCCATCAGTTCCTCAAGTCTTGTTTTTCACCAGTTCCTTTACTGTAGCTTTGATTTCTTCCTTCAATATCATTGGTTTGTGACCATATGCTACCTCCTGAAGTCAATGAACATTGGCCAATTCTTTTTGTATGGCAACTTTGTGTATTCCTTCCATCGTCTTTTGATGTTCCCTGCATTATTTGTTATATTGCTCATTGTTGTTGTTGTTGTTATGTGCCGTCGAGTTGGCCCTGACTCATAGCGACCCCTCCTTGGGTTTCCGAGGCAGTATCACTATGGAAGTTGGATTGCCCAACCTTTCTTCTGAGGAGTGGCTGGTGGGTTTGAACCGCCAGCCTTCTGGTTAGCAGTCAAGTGTTTTAGCCACTATGCTCCTATATTGCTCATAGTATCTATCAATATTGCAACTTGAGGCTTAAATTTTTTCTTCAGTTCTTTCAGCTTGAGAAATGCTGACCATTCTTCTTCCCTTTCGGATTTGTAACTCCAGGTCTTTGCACGTTTCATTATAATAATTGACTTTGTCTTCTTGAACTGCTCTTTGAAATCTTCTGTTCAGTTCTTTTATCTTGTCATTTCTTCCATTTGCTTTGGCTACTCTCCATTAAAGAGCAAGTTTCAGAGTCTCTTCTGATATCCATTTTGGTCTTTTCTTTCTTTCCTGTCTTTTTAATAACCTTTTGCTTTCTTCATGGATGATGTTCTTGATGTCATGCCACAATTCTTTTGGTTTGGGGTCATTGTTGTTCAACGCATCAAATCTGTTCTTTAGATGGTCTCTGAATTGAGGAGAGATTTAATCAAGGTCATATTTTGGCTTTCATGGACCTCTTTTAATTGTCTTCAGATTCAACTTGAACTTGCATATGAGCAGTTGATGGACTGTTCCACATTCAGGTCCTAGTCTTGTTTTGGCTGAAGATATCGACCTTCTCTATCACCTCTTGCCATAGATGAAGTCAATCCGATTCCTGTGTACTCCATCTGGCAAAGTGCACATGTATAACCACTTTTTGTGTTGTTGGAAAAAAAGTATTTGCAATGAATAACTTGTTGGTCCTGCAAAATTCAATCATGCACTCTCCAGCATAATTTCTATCACCAAGGCCATATTTTCCAACTACCAATTATTCTTCTTTGTTTCCAACTTTTCCATTCCAATCACCAGTGACAATCAGCACATCTTGCATGTTCAATTAGTTTCACACTACAGAAGTTGGTAAAAATCCTCAATCTCCTCATCTTTGGCTTTGGTGGTTGGTGGATAAATTTGAATAATAATAAGTAGTATTCACTGGTCTTCCTTGTAGGCGTATGGATATTATTCTATCACTGACAACATTGTACTTCAGGAGGGATCTTGACACATTCTTTGTGAGGATGAATGCCATGCTGTTCTCCTCAATTTGTTGTTCCTGGAATAGTAGATCACATGATTGCCTGAGTCAAGATGGCCAAAACCAGTCCATTTCAGCTCACTAATGCCTAGGATATCAATCTTTATCCATTCCATTTCATTTTGACAACTTCTAATTTTCCTAGCTTCATACTTCATATATTCCATGTTCCAATTATTAATGGATGTTTGCAGCTATTTCTTCTCACCTTGAGTTGTGCCACATCAGCAAATGAAGATGCCAAAAGTTTTGTTCTGTCCACATCATTAAGGTTGGCTCTGCTCTGAGGAGGCAGATAGATAGATGATTAGGGTGATTCAAATGTAAACTAGGTACCTTTTGACATATCTATGTCTTTCAGTCTATCAGTTTTTTTCCAAGTGTCAATATCTTTTTATGAATAGTGGAAATAATTTGGTGCATCTAGAACAGCATTTTACAAATAATATATTTGTTGTCTTGTTGCCAGTTGCCACAAGTTGATTCTGACTCATAATAACCTACGTGTGCAGAGTAGAACTACTATATAGTGTTTCTAAAGCTATGACCTTTTGGAAGGTCACCAGACCTGTCTCCAGAGGACCCTCTGGGTTGGTTTGAGCCACCAACTTTTAGGCTAGTAGTCTATCCCTTAACTGTGTGTACCACTCAGAGCCTCCTTAAATAACATGTAATAATAATAATAATAATAAAATTACATGTCAGAATACAGGGACACAGGAAACTAGAATTAAAAAAAACACACCACTATTGACATCATTGAGTAGTTTCCAACTCCGAGTGACCCTATGGGATGAGTAGAACTGTCCCCATAAGGTTTCCGAGGCTGTAAACCTACAGAAGCAAACTGCATCATCTTTCTCCCGCAGAGTGCCTGATTGGCTCGAATAGCCAATTTGTTTTCTAACAGCTGAACACTTCAACTCCTGTGCCACTAGAGCTCCTGGGACATATGAAGGAAGGGTAAATATTTTCCCTTACAACATTTATTTATCAGTTACATGTATATAGGTGTGTTTACACATATCTGTGTTTATACATCTGTCTATATATGTACTGGATTTCAATGTACAAAATGCTTCATACTATGGGCTGAAATCAAAAAAGGACTGTGTGACTCAACTTATTCATAGGAGTCCATAGCTTCAAGGTAAATCACTTTGTGTACCAGAGTAAAGCTGCATTTGATGTCCAAAAGACACCTTAAGTTTAACAATGTTATCTTCCTTTATCAGCTCTCCAATCCTTTCCTACCTACCATCATCTCTTTATCAGTTGATGACAATGACATTCACCCTATTGGTTAGTACAACAAAAAAGGAATCATGTTGTAATCACCATGGAAGCTTCTCTTCCCCTCAAGCTTCGTATCCCACAAGAAATCTTGTTCCTCAACTAGTGAAATATGCTTACCACCTGCACTTTGAGCTCTCTGTTGTGATTCACCATCACCTCTCTTCTAGATTACTTCCATAGGCTCCTAGCTTGTATCACTACAGTCTATTCTCAGCTCAAAATAGCTACACTATGTCTTATAAAATGTAAGTCCTATACTGTCACAAAAATGCACATAACCATACAATATATCACCATTTCCCTCAGATTAAAGTCAAAACCATGGCCTATAAGATGCTACATGATTTGGTGATTTTTTTTTTTTTTTTGCTGATCTCATCTCAAGGTACTTTGTCCTCTGATCACTCAGCTTCAGCCACATTTTCCTTTTTACTGTTCTTTGAATGATTAGAAATAACCTCCCCTAAGAACTTTATACTGCTTCCTCTCAGTGCCAGGAATTCTTTTCTTCAAAATCTGAAGCAAAATCTTTCATTTCCTTTAAGACTTTATTCAATATTCATCATTTTAAGGAAGACTACCTTGATCATCTTCCATAAAAATGCAATGTTCTTCCCAAGACTTTTTGTTTGTTTTGTTCTCTGATGTAATTAGGATAGAACCTGGCACATAGTAAACATTCAATAAATATTTGATTATTGCAGTAATCAATGAGTGAACAAATTTAGCCTTTTCTGATGCCATCTACCTGACAGAAGAACACTACATTCCGTGTGACATTGATAAGCAATGTATAAGTAGGTGGTTTGGCATTTCTTTATACTACAAGAAAAGCATGATGATTTTAAGTGCCACAATGCCAATATGGTGTCAACTTATAGAATATCTCAACATAATTATTGGAGACCAAATGCTGTTCCTCAGTAAGAGAATATTCACAGGAAATGCAACCAATTTCAGTACTGTAATATGTATCTCTTTCTGTCCCAAAGGACTGTGTGACTCAACTTTATTCAAAGGAGTCCATAGCTTCAAGGCAAATCACTTTGTGTACTAGAGTAAAGCTGCAGGACCCATACCATGGGGTGCCAGTCACACTGAGAAGCTATTATTATATGCCATATTTTAGAACTTGAATACCTATTACATTATTTAGGTAGGTGGATGTGGGAACTGAGAAAAAGTTTAAATTCTGTTTTCTAGCTCCACTCAAGATCAGTAGAATTGGTCAAAATTCTCTGTGAATAGAATGATCATAAATTTACCATCCAACTTATGCCATTTTTGGAAATGGGGACACTATTAATGATTACTTGAGAATGCATAATGGAAATATGACTACCCAGCTTATGGACAACCAGAACACCAATTGAGAAAGCTATAAAGGGTCCCAGTCATCTCTTTATTTTCTGGGTCAAGAGATTGTCTAGTGGATTCTAGGGGAGATTTTGAGGTGGCTCAGGAAATAGGGAGGGCTGCTTGTGATACTTAGAACAGTTGGCTAACTGGAACAGAAAAAGAACTTCAACAATTTAACAACCATACTAGCTGAATATTCTCCCTGTGAC
This sequence comes from Orycteropus afer afer, assembly GCF_000298275.1. Lineage (NCBI taxonomy): Eukaryota > Metazoa > Chordata > Mammalia > Tubulidentata > Orycteropodidae > Orycteropus > Orycteropus afer. The sequence continues at coordinate 623,474 of NW_006922251.1, read as the reverse complement.
TTCAGTCTCTATTTGTCTAGGACAGTACTATTTTCAAAGTATAAGTATTAATAACTCCTCTTTTATGTTAAAAAATTCAAGTCTGGATTATAAATCTTTGTTTTTTGTTATGGTGGTGGTTGGTAGGTGCTGTCAAAATGGTTTCAATAGTGACCCTATGTAAAACAGAACAAAACACAGCCCAATGATGCACTATCTTCACAATTGTTGTCATGCTAGAGCCTATTGTCACAGCCACTGTGTCCATCCATCTCATTGAGAGTCTTCCCCTTTTGCACTGACCCTCTACTTTACCAAGAATGATATCCTTCTCCAGGGATTGGTCCTTTCTGACAACATGACCAAAGTACCAGAGATGAAGTCTGGCCATTTTTGCTTCTAAAGAGAATTCCAGCTGTACTTTCTCCAAGCAGATTTATTCATTCTTCTAGCAGTCTATGGCACATTCAATACTATTCACCAACACAATTTAAATGTGTCAATTCTTCTTTGGTCTTCCTTATTCATTGTCCAGCTCTCACATGCATATGAAACTAGGAAATACCATGGCTAGGGTCAGACACACTTTATTCTTCAAAGTGATGTCTGCTCTTGAAAACTTTAAAGAGCTCTGTTGCAGCAGATTTTCCCCATGCAATATGTTGTTTGATTTCTTGCCTACTGTTTCCAGCAGTGTTGATTATGGATCCAAGTAAAATGAAATCCTTGACAACTTCAGTCTCTTTTTTTTTTTTTTTTTTCATTTATTGTGATGTTGCTTATTTGTTCAATTGTGCCCCCAGTACTATGGTCCTGAGACAGTAGATGTATTGGATTTCTCTCTCAGTGTCTGGTTATCTGTGAGGGATTACTCTGTGCCTGTCTTCTCTTGTTTCTGTTAGGATTGCAGGTATTTTGTATCATTGGTGTCTGTGTAAGATTGTTGTTGTTGTTGTTATTTGCCATCAAGTCGGCCCCGACTCATAGCGACCCCTCCTTGGGTTTCCAAGGCAGTATCACTACGGAAGTAGGAATGCCCAACTTTCCTTCCGAGTGTGTAAGATTAGCCTCAGCCAAATCTATCCTTGGTCTAGAGTATACTTCTGTTCACTGTCTCCCATCTGATTGTCTTGGGTGTTTATGTGTTTTTCTGTAGCCTAGTGTTTGGTGTTAGTGGCAATGGAGTATTGTGGACACATTGATTGGTATTAGCATCTGACGTCTATCTCTTATGTGCACTATTCGGTGTCCTCCCATTTCCTAATTTTATTATGGTGGTCACAGATCCTTTCTTTATATCCCTCTCCCTACCCATGTCCACATGTGGGCTCCAACTAGCCTGAAATTAATTCCTCCTCTTCCCTCCCCATCCTGGAAACCTACAAAGTGAGTTCCCTTTCCCAAGCAAACACTTCTTTGTCTTTTTACAGTAATGGTCTCATACAGTACTTGTCTTTCTGTGATGGACTTAATTCACTCAGCACAATGTCCTCCAGGTTCATCCACGTTGTGAGATGATTTGTGTATCTCTCATTGGTCTTTAATGTAACATAGTATTCTATTGTGTGCATGTACCGTAATTTGGTTATCCACTCATCTGTTGATGGACATTTAGGTTGTTTCCATCTCTTTGCTATAGTAAGTTGTGCTGCAATGAACATAGGTGTATATATGTCTGTCCATGTGGTATCTCTCACCTCTTTAGGATATATTCTTGCAATATAGTTTCAACTTCTTCCTTCAATACCATCAGTTCTTGATCATATATTACCTTCTGAAATGTTTTGACATGAAACACTATAAATGTGAATTTTAAAAGTACTTTAAAAGGCAAAAATGGTATAGCATAAATTAAATGAGGGTAACAATTTGCTCATATAGATTTGAGTCTACAACAGCATTTACTAGCTTTGTGTTACTGAGGATATTAAATCTCTCAAAATTTCAGGGGTTTATATTTTGTTTTGGTCAATACATAAAAATACTGTGATGCTTTGGATCACTTAGTTAAAAATAATAATAATTATTATATTTTTTTTACCTTTCCAAACTTGCACTATTAAAATCGTAGTACCTAACATTGTTGTTAGTGGCTGTCAACTCTGCTCCAACTCATAGCAACTTCATGTACAATAGAATGAAACACTAACCAGTCCTGTACCATCCTCACAATCCTTACTATGCTCTAGCCCATCATTGCAGCCACTTTGCCAATCCGTTTCATTGAGGATCTTCCTATTTTTCACTGACCCTGCACAATATTCTTCTCTGGAGACTGGTAACTTCTGACAACGTGACCAAAGTAGGTGAGATAAAGTCTGGCCATTCTAGCTTCCAAGGAGCATTCTGGCTGTACTTCTTCCAAGACAGATTTGTTTGTTTTTATGGTAGTCCATGGTATTTTCAATATTCTTTACCAAGACCACAGTACAAATGTATCAATTCTTCTTTGGTTTTCCTTATTTACTGCCCAGCTCTCACATGTATATGAGGCTATTGAAAATATCATGGCTTGGGTCAGTGATGCCTTTACTCTTAAATATCTTAAAGAAGTCTTTTGCAGCAGATTTGCCTAATGCATACATTGCTTGATTTCTTGACTGCTGCTTCCATGGGTGTTCATTGTGGATCCAAGTAAAACAGAATCCTTGACAACTTCAATCTCTTCTCCATTTATCATGATATTGCTTATCAGTCTGGTTGTGAGGATTTTTTTTCCTTTATATTGAGGTGTAATCCATACTGAAGGCTATACATAGTCTTTGATCTTCATTAGTAAGTGCTTCAAGTCTTCTTGATCAGCAAGGTTATGTTATCTGCATATTACAGGGTGTTAATGAATCTTATTCAAATCCTGATGCCATGTTCTTTTTCATATAGTCCAGCTTCTCAGATGATTTGCTCAGCAAACTGATTGAATATGTATGGTGAAAGAATACAACCCTGATGCACACCTTTCCTGATTTTAAACCATGCAGTATTCCATTATTCTGTTAGGATGACTGCCTCTTGGTTTAACTACAGTTCCTCATGAGTACAGTTATGTGTTATGTGATTCTCATTCTTTTCAATGTTATCTATAATTTGTTATAATCCATTCAGTTGAATGTCTTTGCATAGGCAATAAAACACAAGTAAATATCTTTCTGGTGTTCTTTACTTTCAGCCAAGATCCATCTGACATTAGCAATAATTGGGTTAGTGTTTTTCAAACACAGGGTCATGATCCATCCATCCTGATTAACACAAGCTGTTGTATGGGTATTAGCCATAACAAAATAAAATACCAAAATAAACCCGGTTCATTGCCAGTTGATTGCCTTTCACAAAAATCTATAGGACAGAATAGAACTGCCCCATAGTGTTTTCACTCAAGCCCCCTAGAGCCAGGAAAGGGAGGGAGCAGGAGAAGCCAGGGACTTCTGGAGTGTCAGGATATCCAGGTAAAGGGGTGAGGGGCAAGGTTAAGCCCCAAGCCCCCTAGAGCCAGGAAAGAGAGGGAGTGGCCAAGAACCATAAAGTGTCAGGTTCCAGGTAGGAATTAGTTAAGGGGAGGGCATAGAAGTTTCCAACAGCTAAGAGAGACAAACTTGTCTATAAGTTTGTCATCCTGTGGGGCTTGCATATTGCTGTGAGGGTTGAGGCTGTGCCACTGGTGTTTCAGACTCCAGCAGAGTTGCACATGATGCACAGGTTTCAAAACAGCTTACAGACTAGGAAGGAGGAGGCCATACACTTCTCAAAAATTGGCCAGGGAAAACCTTATGAATAGCAGAGAAACACTGTCTGATACATTACTGGGGAATTTATGAATAGCTCAGAAACATTGTCCGACATAGTGCAGGAAGATGAGCCCCTTGGGTTGGAAGGCACTCAAAATAGGACTGGGAAAGAGCTGCCTCATCAGAGTAAAATCAACCTTAATGATATGAATAAAGTAAGTCTTTCTGGACCTCCATGTGATGACATGCCATGACTCCAATTGAGGAGAAACAGCTGAAAACATCCATTGCTAATCAGAACATGGAATGTATGAAGTATGAATCTAGGAAAATTAAAATTGTTAAAAATAAAATGGAACATATAAAGATTGATATCCTAGGCATTAGTGAGCTGAAATGGATGGGTTTAGGGCATTTTGAATCAGATAGCCATATGATCTATTATGCTGGGAATGTCAAATTGAAGGGGAATGGCGTGGAATTCATCATCACAAAGGATGTTTCAAGATCTCTCCTACAATGCTGTCAGTAATAAGATAATATGCATATGCCTACAAGGAAGACCCATTAATAATACTGTTATTCAAATTTATGCACCAACCACCAAAGTCAAAGATGAGGACACTGAAGATTTTTATCAACTTCTGCAGTCTGAAATTGACTGAACATGCAGTCAAGACATGTTGTTTATCACTGGTTATTGGAATGCAAAAGTTGAAAACAAAGAAGAATCACTGGTAGTTGGAAAATTTGACCCTGATGACAGAAGTAATGCTGGAGATCATATGATAGAATTTTTCAGGATTAATGACTTATTCATTGCAAATACCTTTTTTCAACCACACAAATGGTGGATATACACGTGGACTTCACCAGATGAGTACACAGGAATAAGATTGACTACATCTGTGGCAAGAGGTGATGGAAAAGTTCAATATCTTCAGCCAAAACAAGGCTAGGAGCTGATTGTGGAATAGACCATCAACTACTCACATGCAAGTTCAACTTGAAGTTAAAGACAATTAAAACAAGTTCACAAGAGCCAAAGTATTACCTTGAATATATCCCTCCTGAATTTAGAGACCATCTAAAGAAGAGATTTGATGCATTGAACACCAATGACTGAAAACCAGAAGAATTGTGGGATGACATCAAGAGCATCATCCATGAAGAAAGCAAGAGGTCATTAAAAATATGAGAAAGAAAGAAAAGACCAAAATGGATGACAGAAGAGAATCTGAAACTTGCCCTTGAATGAAGAGTAGCTAAAACAAATGGAAGAAATGACCAGATAAAAGAGCTGAACAGATTTCAAAGAGCAGCTCAAGCAGACAAAGCCAATTACTATAATGAAATGTGCGAAGACTTGGAGTTAGAAAACCAAAAGGGAAGAAAATGCTCAGCATTTCTCAAACTGAAAGATATAAGGAAAAAAAATTAAGCTTCAAGTTGCAGTATTGAAAGATTCTATGGGCAAAATATTGAATGATTCAGGAAACATAAAAAGAAGAGTAAAGGAATACACAGAATCACTGTACCAAAAAGAACTGGTCAATCTTCATCCATTTCAGGAAGTGACATATGTTCAAGAACCAATGGTATTGAAGGGCAAAGTCAAGGCTGCACTGAAAGAATTGGCAAAGAACAAGGCTCCAGGAATTCAGAATACCCATTGAGATGTTTCAACAAATAGACACCACACTGGAGGCACTCACTCAGTTATGCCAAAAGATTTGGAAGACAGCTATCTGGCCAACTGACTGGAGGAGGTCTTTATTTGTACCCATTCCCCAAAAAAAGGTGATCCCACAGAATGTGGAAATTATCAAACAACATCATTAATATTGCATGCAAGTGCTCTAGTAGAGTAGTGTCTAAGGCACTTAACTGCTAATCAAAAGGCTGGCAGTTCAAACCCACCAGCCACTCCTCAGAAGAAGGTTGGGCAGTATACTACTATAGTGATACTGCCTCAGAAACCCAAGGAGGGGTGGCTATGAGTTGGGGCTGACTCGACAGCACATAACAACAACAACAAGTAAAATCTTAGTGAAGATAATTCAAAAATGGTTAAAGCAGTATATTGACAGAGAACTTCCAGAAATTTAAGCTGGATTCAGAAGAGGATGTGGGATGAGGGATATCATTGCTGATGTCAGATGGATCTTGGCTTAAAGCAAAGAATACCAGAAAGATGTTTACTTCTGTTTTATTGACTATGCAAAAGCATTTGCTTATGTGGATCATAACAAATTGTGGATAACATTGAGAAGAATGGGAATTCCAGAATTCCTAAATTGTACTCATGAGGAACCTGTACATAGACCAGGAGGCTGCCATTCAAACAGAAAAAGGGACACTACATGCTTTAAAATCAAGAAGGGCGTGTGTCAGGGTTGTATCTTTTCACCATACTTACTCAATTTGTATGCTGACCAAATAATCTGAGAAGCTGGACTATATAAAGAAGAATGTGGCATTAGGATTGGAGGAAGAATCATTAACAACTTGTGACACGATGAGGACACAACTTTGCTTGCTGAAAGTGAAGTACTTACTGATGAAGGTTGAAGAATACAGTCTGCAATATGGATCGCATCTCAATATAAAGAAAACAAAAATCATCACAACTGGTCCTATAAACAACATTATGATAAATGGAGAAAAGATTGAAATGATCAAAGACTTCACATTTCTTGGTTTTACAATCAACATCAATGAAAGCAGCAGTCAGGACATCAGACAACGTATGTTGTTATGTGCTGTCGAGTCAGCCCCAACTCACAGTGACCCCTCCTTGGGTTTTCCAGGCAGTATCACTATGGAAATAGATTGCCCAACCTTCCTTCCAAGGAGTGGCTGGTGGGTTTGAACCACCAGCCTTCTGGTTAGCAGTCAAGTGCCTTAGGCATTGCAAATCAGCTGCTAAGGACCTCTTTCAAGTGCTGAAGAGCAAAGATGTCTCCTTTAGGACTAAGGCATACCTGACACAAGCCATGCTATTTTCAATCACCTCATATGCATGTGAGAGCTGCACAATGAATAAGGAAGACTGAAAAATTGATGCTTTTGAGGTACGGTGTTGGCGAAGAATGCTGAAATTACCATAGCCTGCTAAAAGAACTAATAGGTCTATCCTGGAGGAAGTGCAGCCAGAATGCTCCTTGGAGGTAAGAGTGACCAGACTTTGTCTCACATACTTTGGTCATGTTGTCAGAAAGGACCATTCTCTGGAGAAGGATGTCATGCTTGGTAAGGTGAAGGATTGATGAAAGAGGAGAAGACCCTTAATGAGATGGAATGACATGGTGGCAGTGGCGATGGACTCAAGTATGGGAAGGATCATGAACCTGGCTCAGGACCGGGTGATGTTTCATTCTGCTGTGCATAGGGTCGCTATGAGTCAGAGAAGACTCAGTGGCACCTAACAACAACAACAACATAGTGTTTCCAAGGCTGTGAATATTTAACAAAGCAGACTGACACAGCTTGCCTGTGAATCAGCTGGTGGGTTCAAACCACCAACTTTTGGGTTAGCAGCTGAATACTATAACCACTCTGCCACCAAGTATCCTCACAAAATAGAATTGTTGTTGTTGTTGTTGTTGTTATGTGCCATCGAGTTGGACCTGACTCATAATGACTCCTCCTTGGGTTTCTGAGGCAGTATCACTACGGAAGTAAATTGCCCAACCTTCCTTTTGAGGAGTGGCCAGTGGATTTGAACCTCCAGCCTTCTGGTTAGCAGTCAAATGCCTTAGGCACTATGCTACAAAATAGAATAGAGGAACATAATTTTCAAAGAATATATCTAATGTCATAGAAAAAAAAAATCCAAACTCACTGCCCTGAAGTTAATTCTAACTCATAGCCACCCTATAGGACAGAGTAGAACTGCCCCTTATGGTTTTCAAGGCTGTTAAATCTTTACAGAAGCAGACCTCCTCTTCTTTCTCCTGTGGAGCAGCGCAGAGAATGGAAGTAACAGGTAGAACTGAAAAATAGCTTTTTTTTTCTTTTTGCTGTCTAAATCTGAAATCCTTAGGGGATGTCTCTAAAGCCTAAGACTGGTTGAAACATAAAAGAAAAAAGAAAAGAAGAGAGAGAGAGACCTTAGGCCAGAAATATTGTTGTTGTGTGCCGTGGAGTGGGACCCGACTCCTAGCGACCCCTCCTTGGGTTTCTGAGGCAGTATCGCTACAGAAGTAGAGTGCCCCATCTTCCTTCCAAGGAGTGACTGGTGGATTTGAACCACCAGCCTTCTGGTTAGCAGTCAAGTGCCTTAGGTACTATGCTACCAGAGCTCCTAGTCCAGAAATAGGGGAAAGAAATCCTGCTATCCCTGAGGGAAGCAATAAAATGGCAGTGACGCTCCCCTGAAGGCAAGAACAGAGATAGGAAATCAGTGAGTTCACGCAGATGAGATCATGGAAGACTTGCAGTAAGAGTCCCAAGACACAGTGGCACAGAAGCAGAGTGAGCCACGGAATGGACCAAGGCCATGGACATTTCAGTGTTTACTTTTTTTATTTAGATATAACAACAACAACAACAGATATAACTAAACCATATAGTCTCTATAATCTCCTAAAAAACAAAAAACAAAAACAAAAACAAATCCTAAAACTGCATGTGTTTCTGATAATCATGATATATTCTAGGAAGGAGTTATTCAAAATTTCTCCCTGACCAGGAGTATGAGGGGCTGAAAGAGAAGCTATGTTGAGTCATAAAATAGAAAGTTATATATAATCCTGCATTTGAGGATTGAATGTCTTCTCTAATTCATGATTTACCAATTTGTTGGTTTATTCCAAGGATATGCTTGTATGTAGTCCTGTTATGAGAATAAGACTTAGGTGGGTTAGTAGAAAAACTTGTGCTTCTCAGATAGGAAACTATTTATCATTCATCTTTACAAACTTTACATTCATCTTTATAAACAATATGTTTTCCCAGTCATCTCCAGGATATAGCCAGCTCTGGAAAATTATGTCCACTGTATGGAAACTAAAGGTACATATAGTTCCAAGTAGGAGCTCTGGTAGCATAGAGCCTAAGGCACTTGACTGCTAACCAGAAGGCTGGTGGTTCAAACCAACCAGTCACTCCTGGGAAGGAAGGTTGGGCAATCTACTTCCGTAGTAATACTGCCTCAGAAATCCAAGGAGGGGTCGCTATGAGTTGGGGCTGACTCGATGGCACATAACAACAACAACAACATAGTTCCAAGTAATTTGTAAAATGGGCACTCTTGGATAGCACAAACTGTAGACAACCCCTGGGCTTTTATATTAAGAGATGGTGTGAAGGTTATAATTATTCAAGTAAGAAAATGGAACAACCCATATAAAGTCACTATGTACTATGTTGAGAGCTCTGGTAGTGTAGTGCCTGAGGCACTTGACTGCTAACCAGAAGGCTGGTGGTTCAAACCCACCAGCCACTCCTCAGAAGGAAGATGGGGTAATCTGCTTTCGTAGTAATACTGCCTCGGAAATCTAAGGAGGGGTCACTGTGAGTTGGGTCCGACTCGATGGCACATAACAACAATGTGTAATATGTTTATAATGTGTTTATTTCATTTTTCCTTCACATTCATTCCATTTTGTCCAGCAACATGGAATGAAAATTTACTACTGAGTTCGCTGGTTGACTAACATGTCCTAGGTAAAAGAAAATTATCTCCAAGTAGAGCACTATCAACTGACCCAAATCATGGTCAATGGAGCAGGCACCATGCAGATCTCTGGTCAGATATCCTATGAACAAGAGTCTTCACTGAACTCTACAGATGTCATTGCTGAAGAGCAAACTCAAGATGCTTTGGAGAAAAAGAATTCCTGAAACTCTCCTTGCTTTGATGTGTTAGTCAATCATAGTCAATCTATGACAGCAGTGCTCTCATATGATCGTGAACAGAGCCCATTGGGAGAGTCTTTTCAGTAATTAAATTATACAAATAAGTGCAAACCTTACAATTTTCTAGTGCTAAAGAGTCAAAAAATGAAAGAAATATGATTGTGATAAAAAAAGGTCATATTAGTAAAAGAGAAATAGCTAAGCAGAGAATTTTAATAGACTGGGGTAAAGTATGAATAGGATAACACATCAGAAAAGATGAGCTTAATTTATCCTGGAGATTTAGGAAAAGTTTCCTGAGATGACACTAGAACTGTATGTGGTAAAAAGTGAAGGCAACAACAGCAGCAATAAATAAGAGCAGTAAAGAAAAATACTTAACAATTAAAAGTCATTATGTCAAAGACCATTTGAAGCCCTTTGAATAGAAAAACTCATTTAAATTATTAATTTAGGAGAAGTGACAACTAGTTAGTGAAGTGTGAGCCTCTGTTCTCCCTAAACTCATGTCTTAAGGTAATATTGCTTGGAAAATTTCTCATATTTTCTCAAAATGGAGCTTATATACCCTAAGACTAAAGAAAAGTATGCTATCTGGCTAGAGATAGTATTCTGGTGCAAAAAAAAAAAAAGTAAATGCATTTGTATTTCACTACTTTCATTGCAGCAATTATACAAACCAGGAGAGCTTTTCCTCAAACAAGAATATGTCTGTTCTCTTTCTTCATTCAGAGACTCTCCACCCTCAAAGTAGGAAGCTATACCTTGGAGAGAATGACAAATCCTGGAGCCTGCATTGCACTCATCTTGCATGCAATGCTCGCATTAAGATCACTTAATCCTATTGACTTCAGCCTGTACTCTGTGTGCAGAATGTGCCACTCCAAATCTAGGGAAATCAATCATCCCTAAACTCAGATTGCCATGACACCTACAGCTTCCAATTTATTTCAGATTGGTAGATTCTTTTTCTTTTCCTTCTCTTTTCTCTTGCACTAAAGCAAGTATATAGTTTATACTGACCAGAGCCCAAGCCTCATCATTGGGAGAATCAGACTATCATTTTGCACTATCAATTAAAGTTTTTTGAGTAAAATTGATATGGAGAGCCAGGTAAGGCTGAAAATAATGCCACACATCTCAGACTAAATATTGGCTGGGAAGTGGCTATTATAAGTCATGAATATTTCTTATAAGGAAATGTAAGTACTTTAACTCCTTGGTATGGAATTTTATAGCCCCATTAACAAAGAGAAGCAGAAGGGGTTTTACAAAACATCTATTATATTTTCAATATATAATACACATTATCATATGTAAGTGGATGGTACTTAACTAGGGGTGATTTTGTCCCCTCCAAGTGACATTTGCAATCTCTGGGGACAGTTTTTGTTGTCACAACTTGGGGAGAGGAAGGTTACTAGCAGCTACATTCTTCAATACATAGAACAGGACACAGCAACAAAGAATTTTCCATCCCTAAATTTCAATAGTACCAAGGTCAATGTCAAGAAACTGAAATACATGACATATATTAATAGTCTCATTTTATAGAGGAAGTTTCTGAAAGAGATTAACTGACTTTCTTGTGTTCAGAAATTTATCAAGTGGCAGATTTGAACCCAGACTTGCTGCAAAAACTGCACTTTCTATTGCACCACACTGTGCTGGACAAACTTTGGTGAAAAGGGAAACTAGAACTCTGAAAGATTGGCCTGTGGAAATATTTGACTATTTCTAAGCAACACATTCCCTTAAAAAAAAAACAAAAAAAGTAAGAATAGGCAGGCACCTCTCTTATCCTGAATTATGGAGCATTAGACAAGTGAGGAATTCACAATATGTCCATACAAAATATAATTTCACTTAATCCAATAACTATTTTTCAGTTGCTTGCTCTAGCTACGTATACACTGAGGACTTGTAGGTATGCATTGTGATATATCCCCCTACTTTTTCCCTCGAATATACAGACATGAACAAATTATTACACTCCACCTTAACTAGCTCAATACAATTGAGAAGGATAGATAATACAATGTACTAAAGTTATATTCTGAGTGCTAGGATACCAGTAGCTTTTAAATTTCACCCTGGAAGACTGATTCATTCATCAATCAGTCATTCAAAAAACAAATATTTATTACATTCTTGGTATACTTTCAATACCAATTCAGGCAGATAGACACATGGAAAATAATTAAAACAATGGGATAAGTGCTAAAAAAGAGATGATTGCAAGATTGTATGTGATCACAGAAGAAGAGACACTTACTGTCTTTGGAGATGATAGAGAAGGGATGATATTGAGTGAAATATGGATGTGGAAGTTCATGAGGTAGAGTAGTAGGTAATGGTTGTAAAGAGGATGTCAGGAGCCAGTCCTTAAATATTGTGGGCTAAACAGTTTGAGTTTTATCTAATGCTGCTGTAACAGAAATACCAAAATAAGTTGCACTGAAGAAAATAAATTTAATTTTTCAGAGTTTAGGAGGCTGCAGGTCCAAATTCTGGTCACTAGCTAGAGGAGAAGTCTCTTTTTCTGTCTTCTTTGGTTCCTTGGAAATCTTCACTTGGCTTGCTCCATCTTCTCCCTGTTTGTGCTTGCTCCCACATCTAATCTGCTTTTTATAATTTAGAAATGATTAGGTTTAAGACACACCTTGCACATATTTAACTTATTAATATAATAAAGAAAATCCTGTTCTCAAATGGGATTTGCTCATATGCAAATTCAAGTGGAAGATGAAGATAATAAAATTAGTCCACAAGAGCAAAAGTGCAACCATAATTATATCCCACATGAATTTAGAGACCACTGAAGAACGCATTTGATGCATTGAACACATGTGATGATTAAAGACCAGACGAGTTATGGGATGGTATCAAGGACATCATACAGGAAGAAAGCAAAAAGGCATTCAAAAACAGGAGAGGAATAAAGAGCCAAAATAAATTTCAGAAGAGACTTTGAAACTTGTTCTTGAATGGAGAGTAGCTAAAGCAAATGAAAGAAATGATTAAATAAAACATCCGTAACAGAAGATTTCAAAGAGTTGCTAGAGAAGACAAAGTAAAGTATTATAATGAAATATGCAAAAACCTGGAATTAGAAAAACAAAAGGGAAGAACACACTAGGTATTTCTGAAGCTGAAAGAAAGAAATGAAGAAATAAAATTCAAGCCTCAGCTTTTAATATTTAAGGATCCTCCTCGGAAGGAAGGTTGGGCAATCCTACTTCCGTAGTGATACTGCCTCGGAAACCCAAGGAGGGGTCGCTATGAGTCGGGGCCGACTCGACGGCAAACAACAACAACAATATGGGCAAAATATTAAATGATTCACGAAGCATCAAAAGGAGATGGAAGGATACACAGTCACTGTACCAAAAAGAATTGGTCAGTGTTAAACAATTTTAGAAGGTAGCTTATAATCAAGAACTAATGGTACTGAAGGAAGAAGTCCATGCTGCATTGAAGGAATTGCCAAAAACCAACGCTCCGGGAATTGATGGAATACTCATTGAGATGCTTCAACAAACAGATACACCACTGAAGGTGTTCAGTCATTTATGCCAAGCAATTTGAAAAACAGCTACCTGGCCAACCAACTGGAAGAGATCCATACTTGTGTTCATTACAAAGAAAGGTGATCGAACACAATGCAAACATTATTGAACAAAATCATTAAAATAACATACAAGTAAAATTTTGCTGAAGATAATTAAAAAATGGATACAGCAGTACATTGACAGGGAACCACCAGAAATTCAAGCCAGATTCAGAAGAGGGTGAGAGTGAGAGATATCATTGCTGATGTAAGATGAATCTTGGCTGAGAATACCAGAAAGATTTTTACCTGTGTTTTATTGACTATGCAAAGACATTTGACTTTATGGATCATAAAGAATTAAGAATAACATTTTGAAGAATGGGAATTCAAGCCATTTAATTGTATTCTTGAGGAACCTGTAAACAGACCAAGAGACAGTCATTTGAACAGAAAAAAAAAAAAAGGGATACTGAATGGTTTAAAATCAGGAAAACTATATGTCAGGGTTGTGTTCTTTGACCATATGTGTTCAATCTGTATGCTAAGTAAATAATCTGAGAAGCTGGACTATATGAAGGAGAACACAGCATTAGGATTGGTGGAAGACTCATTAAGAACCTGTGATATACAAATAATGCAATCTTGTTTGCTGAAAGTGAAGAAGCCTTGAAGCACCTACTGATGAAGATAAAAGACTAAATATAACCTTCCATATGGATTACACCTCAACATAAAGAAAATAAAAATACTGACAACTGGACCAATAATCAATATCATGATAAATGGAGAAGAGATTGAAGTTTCCAGAGATTTCATTTTACTTGGATCCACAATCAACACCCATGGAAGCAACAGTAAAGAAATCAGAGGATAAATTGCACCAGGAAAATCTGCTTCAAAAGACATCTTTAAAGTGTTGAAAAGCAAAGATGTCACTTTGAAGACTAAGGTTTTACAGAACTAAGCCATGGTGTTTTCAGTAGTCTCATATGCATATAAAATCTGGAAAGTGAGTAAGGAAGACTGAGGAAAAATTGGTACATTTGAATTATGGTGTTGGTGAAGAATACTGAAAATGCTATGGACTGTCAGAAGAAGGAACAATTTGTCTTGGAAGTACAGCTGGAATGCTCCTTAAAATAGAGAATAGTCAGACTTCATCTCATGTACTTTGGCCATGGTGCTAGAAAAGTTAAGTCCCTGGAGAAGTAAATCGTGCTTGAGAAAGTAGAGGGTCAGTAAAAAAAGGGAAAGATCTTCAAGGAGATGTATTGACACAGTGGCTGAAATGATGACAAGCATACCAAAGATTTTGAGGATGGCACAGGACCAGGCAGTGTTTTTTTTTTTTTTTTTTCCTGCTGAATATAGGGTTGCTATGAGTCAAAGCCAACTCAATGGTACATAATAATGACAACAGTGGCTAATGATCATGAGCATATCATCACTGGATTGTTGGCCATCTGAATGTCTTCTTTGGCTTCTGCCCATTTTTCAATTGGATTGTTTATCTTTTTGTTGTTGTTGAAGATAATTTTAAGTTTTCTATAAATTTTAAAGATTAGTCCATCTTTGATATGTTGTTGCCAAAATGTTTTTCCCAGTCTGTGGACATGTATTAAGTTGGGTAAAACCAAAATCAAACAAACTCACTGCCATCAAGGTGATTCGACTCATAGCAAACCCTCCTTTGGTTTCCAAGGTGGATCTGTATGGAAGTAGATTGTCCAATCTTCCTTCCAAGGAGTAGCTGGTGGGTTTGAACTGCCAGCCTTCTGGTTAGCAGTCAAATATACAATAAGAGAGAGGACAGCACAAAATGATCAAAGCAAAGGAAGATACATGGAGGAGCACAAGAGTTAAAACAGAAAAGGTAAATACTATTGCATATGCAATCATTCAATAACAGTAATAACAATAATCTTCAAGAGATATATAGTTAAACATGTTGAACAACTATGAGAAGGTAAATGGGACTACACCATGAAAACATACATGTTTGACTTAGTACATAACACATTTCTACATGTCTATTTATATGTGCTACAAATATTTAGATAAATAGTAAAGCACACAAATGCCTGTCAGTTTGTTGTACTGTCGTGGTTTGTGTGCTGCTGTGAGGCTGGAGATTATGTCACCAGTATTTCAAATACCAGCAGAGTCAAACCACGGTGGAAACTCGACGGCACATAACAACAACAACAACAACATTCTAAACTAAGACAGACTCAGGAGAAGGAAGGGACCAGCAATTTATCAAAGAATTGGCCAGTGAAAACCTTATGAATACTGAAACACTGTACAATATATTACTGGAAATCTTTATGAATAGCCCTTAAACATGATCTGATATGCTGCTAGAAGATGAGCCCCTCAGGTCACTCAAAATATGACTGTAGAAGAGCTGTCTGCTTAGAGTAGAGTCAACCATGTCAATGGAGTAAATCTTTCAGGACCTCCTTTTGCTGATGTGGCATGACTCAAAATGGGAAGAAAAACATACACTAATAACTAGAACGTGGAATGTATGAAGTATGAATCAAGGAAAATTGGAAGCTGTCAAAAATGAAATGGAATGCATAAATATCGATATGCTGGGTGCTACTGAGCTAAAATGGACAAGTTTCGGCCATTTTGAATCAGACAACCATATGATCTGCTATGTGAGGAATGATAAATTGAAGAGGAATGGTATGGCATTCATTGTCACAAGAAATGTTCCAAGATCAGTCATGAAAGACAATGCTGTCAGTGATAGGATAATATCCATACACCTAGAAGGAAGAACAGTTAATTCTACTATTATTCAAATTTATGCACCAACCACCAAAGCCAAAGATGAAGAAATTGAAGATTTTTTACCAAATTCTGCAGTCTGAAATTGAGCAAACATGCCATCAAGATGTGTTGATTATCCCTAGTGATTGGAATGCAAAAGTTGGACACAAAGAAGAATCACCAATAGTTAAAAAATATGCCATTGGTGATGGAAATAATGCTGGTAATTGCATAATAGAATTTTGCAATACCAACAACTTATTAATTATAATACCTTTTTTCAACAACAAAAATGGTGGCTATCCACGTGGACTTTGGCAGACAGAGTACACAGGAGTCAGATCTACTACATTCGTGGAAAGAGACGATGGAGAAGCACAATACCTTCAGCCAAAACAAGTCCAGGAGCTGACTGTGGAACAGAGCATCAACTGCTCATATGCCAGTTCAAATGTCTGAAGACAATTAAAAGTAGTCCATGATAGCCAAAATATGACCTTGATTAAATCCCTCCTCAATTCAGAGACCATCTAAAGAATAGATTTGATGCACTGAACACCAATGGCTGAAAACAGGAGGAATTGTAGGATGACATCAAGAACATCATCCATGGAGAAAGCAAAAGGTCATTAAAAAGACAGGAAAGGAAGAAAAGACCAAAATGGATGTCAGAAGAGACTCTGAAACTTGCCCTTGAATGGAGAATAGCTAAAGCAAATGGATGAAATGACAAGATAAAAGAGCTGAACAGAAGATTTCAAAGAGCAACTTGAGAAGACAAAGTCAATTACTGTATTGAAATGTGCAAAGACCCGGAGTTAGAAAAACAAAAGGGAAGAACATGCTCAGCATTTTTCAAACTGAAAGACCTGAAGGAAAAAAATCAAGCCTCAAGATACAATATTGAAGGATTTCTTGGGCAAAATATTGAAGGATGCAAAAAGTATCAAAAGAGGATGGAAGAAATACACAATCGCTGTACCAAAAAGAAATGGGCAATGTTCACCCATTTCAGGAGGTGGCATATGACCAACAACCAATGGTACTGAAGGAAAAAGTTGAAGCTGCAAGGAAGGAACAGGTGAAAAACAAGGCTCCAGGAATTGATGGAATACCCACTGAGATGTTTTAACAAACATATGCCACATTGGAGGCACTCATTCATCTATGCCAAGAAATTTGGAAGACAGCTACCTGGCCAAGTGACTGGAAGAAATCTGCATTTGTACCCACTCCAAAGAAAGGTGGTCCCACAGAATGTGGAAATTATCAAAAAATATCATTAATATCATGCACAAATAAAAGCGTGCTGAAAATAATTTTAAAGTGGTTGCAGTATATTGACAGAGAACTTCTAGAAATGCAAGTAGGATTCAATAGAGGACATGGGAAAAGGGATATCAATTCCGATGTCAGATGGATCTTGGTGGAAAGCAAAGAATACCAGAAAGATGTTTACTTGTGTTTTACTGACTATACAAAAACTTTCAATTGTGTGGATCATAACAAATTACAGAGAATATTGAGAAGAATGGGAATTCCTGCACACTTAATTGTGCTCTTGAGGAGCCTGTACATAGACAAGGAGGCTGTCATTTGAACAGAACAAGAGGATACTTCATGGTTTAAAATCATGAAGAAAGTCCATCAGGGTAGTATCATTTCACCATACTTATTGAACATGTATGTGGAGCAGATAATCCAAGAAGCTGTGGACTATGAAGAGGAATGTGGCATCACAATCGGAAGGCTCATTAACAACCTGCAATTGTAGATGACACAACTTTCCTTGTTAAAAGTGAAGATGACTTGAAGCACTTACTAATGAAGACTAAAGACTACAGTCTCCAGTATGGATTACACCTCAACATAAAGAAAACAAAAATCATCAAAACTGGACCAATAAACAGAATCATGATAAATAGAGAAAAAATTGAAGTTGTCAAAGATTTCATATTACTTGGTTCCACAATCAACACTAATGGAAGCAGCAGTCAAGAAACCAGATGACAGGGAGTTCCAGTAAGATGGTGGAATAGGCAGAAAGACTGCACAGACCTCTTCAACAAAGAGAAGGGGAATCAATTAATACAGATACAGAAGATAACCCTGGAGCCCTGAGTTTTGAAGGGAAGGATATAGAAGTGGACTAAAATCCAACTAGAAGAATTTGCATGAAAACACCAAACAGGAGACATATGGAGCTGTGGTCTGGCAGTGATCCTGATGACACAGACAGCTTGGATATTGGCAAGTGGTGTTAAAATCTAAGAATTAGCCTAAAAATCAGCCCTGCTAGCCAGGGACTGCACGGAGGACTGCACTGGTGCCTGGTAAATAAAAGGGGAAGCACCAAAGAGGAAGGTGGACTGAGCTGTGGACTTTTGCCTGTCCAGAGGGTACAGGCATCTTGAATGTCTCCAAGTGATTAGACCATTTTGGATATTTAAAGCAACAGCGTTCTCCCAGATTCCAGGGACTTAAGAATAAACCCTGTTTGCTGGGAACTGCAAGGATGTTCCAGACTCCAACTACTGGAAAGGTGTGATATTCCCCTTGTTACTCTTATACCTCACATCCTTTTGTTGAACAGAGGTGCAGCTATCCCTCACTCCCTTCTAGGCTGACAGGAATTCCATCCCAGTCTGTGTGCTTGGATGGAGCCTGGGTGCCCTGCCCCGCCCTGCCCTGATTTTATTTTTCCTTCTTTAATTGTTTGTTTTTTCTGTTTTAAAATTATTATTATTACTATTATTATCCTTTTTATTATTATTATTTATTCTTCTCTTCCCAGGATCTAGGTTTCAGCTTTTTCTCTTTTCCCTGTATTTGCTTCTATTTTTTTTTTTTTCTTTCTTGTGGTTAATCCTGTTCTTTGTTTTTCTTTTTTCCCATTTTTTTCCTTCATTATTCTCCTACTATACCTTTTGTTCCTTATTACCCTCACCCCAGATATTATAGGGATTTTTTCTTTTTTCTTTTTTTTTGGTTTTTGGTCCTACATGATTACATGGTATGTTTTTTGTCCACTTGCCTTTTTTTTTTTTTTTTTTTGATAGTTATTCAATTGTTATTTTTGTCTAACTAAGTTGGAGACAGCAACAGTCTCCATATGACACAACTACACCCACACCTCCTGCAGTTTCACTTACTGAGTAAGAGCCACCGATTCTTTCTCCACAAATGGACCAATGATAAACAACCACGAAGAAGACCTTGACTTACCCTTAGTTGCTCTTCAAAGTCAACAGAGATCTAAATACAACAATGTCACAATGGGAGACAACAGATCATCACAGTCTACACAAAGAAGCAAGATAAGGTGGTAGAAACAAGGGAGCAGGATACAGACCCAGAACACATCCCTGAGGAAGAAGTAACATTATAACTCCCTGATAAGGAATTCAAAAGAATTGTATTCAGGGATCTTCAAAGTATTGAGAGACAGATCAAGGAAAACGCTGACAAAATTAAGGAAAACACAGACAAAAATCTAGAACAATCTTGGAAGAAAATATAAGAACAAAATGACAAAATAAATGAAAAATTAGAAATTATTCTACATCTATAGATAGAAATCCAGAAGATTAATACTGAATTGTCAGAAATAGATAACACATTGAAAGGACAAAGAAGTAGAAATGATGCAATGGAAGACAGAATTAATGAGATTGAACACAAATACCTGAATGCCTCTTTGGAAAGGGATCAATCAGAAAAAAGATCAAAACAAAATGAAGAAAGCCTAAGATTCATGTGGGATAACATCAGAAGGATTAGACTACGTGTCATGGAATTCCAGAACAGGAAGAGAAAAAGAAAACCACTGAGAAAATTGTCCAAAATTTGTTGGAAGAGAACTTCCCTGATATGATGAAAGATGATAATATATCCATTCAGGAAGTTCAATGAACCCCAAACAGGATAGACCCCAAAAGAAAATCACCAAGACATATCATCATCAAGCTCATCAAAACCAAAGACAAAGAAAGAATCCTGAAAGCAGCATGGGAAAAATGAAAATTTTCCTACAAAGGACAACCAATAAGAATAAGCTCTGATTTCTCAGCAGAAACCAGGCAGGTGAGAAGGCAATGGGATGCTATATATAAAACCCTGAAAGAGAAAAAATTTCAACCAAGAATTATATACCTGGCAAAATTGTCCCTCAAATATGATGATGAAATTAGGAGATTTTCAGATAAGCAGAAATTAAGGGAATTTGTTAAAACCAGACCAACCTTACAAGAGTTACTAAAGGGAGTCCTTTGAACAGAGAACCAATAATAGCAAACAACAACCAACCATTAATTCACAAGATGACATAATCCAAAAACCATAGCTATGGACATATCCAAAGTAAAATAAGGTTACAAGATTGTAAACAGGGAACCAGAGACATCAATTGGCAAATGAGGACAACTACAAACCAAAAAGAGTGAAAATACTATGTAGTTACAGAACTTCTAAATGGTGAGGAAATCAAGAGAGTTGCAAGATAGAATGGACTGTTCTACACACAGGGAGAAAATTGTAAATCACAGGATAACCTCAAAGAAAAATGATAAACCTTCACATCACAATAAAAAAGAGAACAAATATCTAGCAAACACTAAAACCCACTAGCTACTCCTCAGAAGGAAGGTTGGGCAATCTACATCCATAGTGATACTGCCTTGGAAACCCAAAAAGGGGTTGCTATGAGTTGGGTCTGACTCAATGGCACGTAACAACACCAAAAAAAAAAAGCAACAAAGGACATGATAACACAATTCATAAAGATAATGAGTTCAGCACAGAAAAATATATGGAACAAAGATACCAGGGGGACCATGAGAAAACACATAATAAAATGACAGCAATCAATTCATACTTGTTGATAATTACACTGAATGTTAATGGATTAAATGGACCACTCAAGAGATGGAGTTGTGGATTACATAAGAAAAAAAAAAAAACTATCATTATGCTGTCTATAAGAGACACTCCTTAGAGACAAAGACAAAAATAGACTAAAAATCAAAGGTTGGAAAAAGATACGTCAAGCAAACCAGCAACCAAAAAAGAGGAGGAGTAGCAATATTAATTTCTGATCAAATTGACCTTAAGACACAAACCACCAGTTGAGACAAAGAAGGATATTATATAATGATTAAAAAATCAATTGAACAAGAAGATATAATCATAATAACTATCCATGGACTCAATGAAAGAGCCCCAAAACACATAAATCATACTTTAATAGAATTGAAAAGGCAAATGGATGACTTCACAGTCATAGTGAGAGATTTTAATACACCACTTTCAATGAAAGAACAACTGGAAAGAAATTCAACAAAGATGCAGAAGAGCTAAACAATACAATCCACCAATTTGACCTTATAGGAATCTACAGAGCACTTCACCCAACAACAGCACAATACACATTAGTTTCCAGTGCACATGGAACATTCTTCATGATAGAACATATGTTAGGCCATAAAGCATCCCTTAATAAATAAATAAATAAATAAAACATTAAAATACTGCAAAACAACTTCTCAGATCACAATGCTATCAAATTAGAAATCAACAATAGGAAGATTAATGGAAAAAGAGCAAACACATGGAACTGAACAACACCCTCCAAGAGTCAAAAGAAAACCTACAGATTGGCAAAAGATATTCAGCAATGACATATCTGAGCTCTAGAATTTATAGAAAATGCCAACATGTCAACGACAAAAAGACAAATAGTCCAAAAAAAGAAAAAAAAATAAATGGGCATGAGACATGAAGAGACACTTCACCAAAAAGTATATTCAGGCAGCCAACAAGCATATGAAGAAATGCTCACGATCATTAGCTATTGTTGTTAGTTGACATCGAGACATTTCTGGCTCATAGAGACCCTATGCACAGCAGAACGAAATACCACCCAATCCCATGCCAGCTCCATGATCCTTGACATACTTGAGCCCATCGTTGCAGCCCCCATGTCAATCTATCTCATTGAATGCCTTTCCCACCCTCTTTGACCCTCCACCTTACCAACCATAACATCCTTCTCCAGGGAATGGTCCCTTCTGACAACATGACTAAAGTAGGTGAGACAAAGTCTGGGCATTCTCGCTTCCAAGGAGCATTTCAGCTGCACTTCTTCCAGGACAGATCTGTTAGTTCTTTTAGCAGTCCATGGTACTTTCAGTATTCTTCACTAACACCACAATTCAAAAGCATGAACTTTTCCTCAGTCTTCCTTATTCATTGTCCAGCTCTCACATGCATATGAGGCGATTCAAAATATCATGGTTTATGTCACATGCACCTTAGTCCTCAAGGAGAAATCCTTGCTTCTCAGCACTTGAAAGAGATCCTTTGCAGCTGACTTGCCCAGTGCTATATGTTGTCTAATGTCCTGACTGCTACTTCCATTGGTATTGATTGTAGAACCAAGCAATGTGAATTCTTGACAACCTCAATCTTTTCTCCATTTATCATGATGCTCTTACTGGTCCAGTTGTGAGGATTTTTGCTTTCTTTATACTGAGATGTAATCCATACTGCAGACTGTATTCTTCAATCTTCATCAGTAAGTGCCTCAAGTCATCCTCACTTTTAGCAAGCAAAGTTGTGTCATCAGCATATCACAGGTTGTTAATGATTCTTCCTCCAATCCTGATGCCACAGTTTTCTTCATATAGTCCAGTTTCTCAGAATATTTGCTCAGCATATAGATTGAATAAGTATGGGGAAAGGATACCACCCTAACACACTCCCTACTTGATTTTAAACCCTGCAGTGTCCCCTTGTTCTATTCACATGACAGATTTCTGGTCAATGTACAGGGTCTTCATGAGTACAATCAAGTGTTCGGAAATTCCCATTCTTCTCAATGTTTTCCACAATTTGTCATGATCCACACAATCAAATGCCTTTGCATAGTCAATAAAACACAAGTAAACATCTGTCTGGTATTCTTTGCCTTGAGCCAAGATCCATCTGACAACAGCTACAATATCCCTTATTGCACATCCTCTTCTGAATCCAGCGTGCACCTTTGGAAGTTCTCTGTCAATATACTGTTGCAACCGTTTTTTAATTATCTTCAGTAAGAAATCACTTGTTATTATATTAATGATATTGTTTGATAATTTCCACATTCTGTGGGATCACCTTTCTTTGGAAGGGGTACAAATATAGATATCTTTCAGCCAATTGGCCAGGTAGCTGTCTTCAAATTTCTTGGCATAACCTAGTGATTGTCTCCAGTGGGACATCCATTTGTTGAAATATCTCAGTGGGTATTCCATCAGTTCCTGGACCCTTTTCTTCACCAATTCCTTCATTGCAGCTTTGATTTCCTCCTTCAATACTATTGGTTCTAGATTACATGCCACCTCCCGAAATGGATGAAGCTCAACCAGTTCTTTTTGGTATAGTGACTCTATGTATTCTTTCCATCTTCTTTTGATGTTTCCTTCATCATTCAATATTTTGCCCATGGAATCTTTCAATATTGCAACTCGAGGCTTAAATTTTTTCCTCAGTTCTTTCAGCTTGAGAAATGCTGAGCATGTTCTTCCCTTTTGGTTTTCTAACTCCAAGTCTTTGCACATTTCATTATAGTAGTTGGCTTTGTCTTCTTAAGCTGCTCTCTGAAACCTTCGGTTCAGCTCTTTTATCT
>NW_006922251.1:595986-599811 GCF_000298275.1 Orycteropus afer afer | reverse complement strand
TTCAGCTCTTTTATCTTGTCATTTCTTCCATTTGCTTTAGCTACTCTCCACTCAAGGGCAAGTTTCAGAGTCTCTTCTGTCATCCATTGTGGTCTTCCTTCTTTTCTCACCTTTTTAGTGACCTCTTGCTCTCTTCATAGATGGTTTTTGGTCTGTTCCACAATCAGCTCCTGGCCATTAGAGAGATACAAATCAAAACAACAATGACATACCATCTTGCCCGAGCACTAGTAGCAAAGTTCAACAAGACAGAAAGTAACAAATTCTGGTGAGGATGCAGAGTGATTGGGACTCTCATACACTGATGGTGGGACTGTAAAATGATACAACCACTGTGGAAAGGAGTGTGTTGATTCCTTAAAAAGTTGGGAGTAGAAATACCTTTTGACCCAGCCATTTCATTACTAGGTATATATTCTAAAGAAGTGAGAGCCATGACAAGAACAGACATATGCATATCCATGTTCATGGCAGCTCTGTTTACAATAGCCAAAAGATGGAAACAACCTAGGTGTCCATCAACTGAGGAATGATAACCAAACTATGGTACATAAACACAATGGAATACTATGCAACCTGAAAGAATAACATAGAATCTGCAAAACACCGCCTAATGTGGATGAACTTGGAGAACATTTTGCTGTTTGAAATAAATCAATCACAGAAGAAAAATATTGTATGAGTCCGTTATTGTAAAAAAAAGTCAAGGAAATGTTTATATATGGAAGGAAATTTTCTTTGTTGGTTATCAGGGGTGGGAGAGGAGGGAAGTTAACACTGTTAGATAAGTAGAGACAAGTATTGATTTGGTTGAAGAGAGGGCAATGTACCAAATGTGAGTGATCAACATGGCAGCATTGAGGAAAAGGAAGACATAGAGATGTACATGGGAGGTGCAGACAGCAAAGATGAATCATTTTGCACATATACTACTTTGTTGTCTGTGAAGGCAAACACAGGTATAAGGGTGGATAGATGGGTGGACAGGCTGAATTATGAGGTATGTCTATGCAGGGGAAAGTGTACCCAAGACCATATATTGGTTGGCAGACAATGTTTCTACAATTGTATTTGTATATTCTGTAAGAATTCACAAGTGTTTCGTAGAGCTGACAAGGGACAAGGTTGTAGTCACTTCTTGGGCACAGCCAGCTACCAAGAGGGAGTGAGTCGTTGAACCTGTGGATTCTGGACCATAGTCACAGGGGACATCAAGCTCAACTGGCATGACATACTACACAAAACATTGTTCCACCTCCTACTTTGGCGAGTAGCAACTGGGATCTTAACAGCTTGCAAACAGCCATCTAGATGGAACAATGGGTCTCTCCTCATCCAGAACAAAGAAAAATGAAGAAAACCAAAGACAGATGGAAACAATTAGTCCAGGTGACTGGTATACCATGCAATCCTCTGCCTATATGACTATGAGACCAGAAGAACTAGATGGTAACTGGCTACCGCTGTCAACCACTCAGAGGGGGATCCATCTAGGAGATCCTGGATAGAGTAGGAGAACAATATGAAACAAAACTCAAAATCATTTGGGGAAAAAAAAGGGATCAGGTTTGCTGGTCTGATAGAGCCTAGTGGAACCACTGAGGCTGTGGTCCTAGATGCCCTTCAGGTCTGGAATTGAACCACACCTGTGGCTTTCAGCCAAACAAAAGACAGGCAAATTAGGTGAACATTTACACTAGGTAGATACACTCCTTGGAGAGAACAATAATGGGAGAATAGAAGGGCTGTGTATGCACAGGCAGACAGCTCTGGGGGCAGGAGTGCATAGAGGGATGGACACAGGGATGATCTAACTATGGGGAGCAAGTGGGTGGGGAGCTATTGCATTGTGGTAAATTGTAGTCAACGTCATGACATAAAATGCATGTGAACTGCTGTATGGAAAGTGATTTTGCTTTATAAA
The DNA here is from genome assembly GCF_000298275.1 of Orycteropus afer afer. Lineage (NCBI taxonomy): Eukaryota > Metazoa > Chordata > Mammalia > Tubulidentata > Orycteropodidae > Orycteropus > Orycteropus afer. The sequence goes on along the minus strand of NW_006922251.1, from coordinate 597,887 downwards.
CTTTCACCCAAAAAACAATTAAAACTAAACAAAACAAACAAAAAAAAGAAATCAGACAACATATTACAGTGGGCAAATCTACTGCAAAAGACCTTTTTAAAGTGATGAAGAGCAAATATGTCTCTTTTAAGACTAAATTGTGCCTACCCAAACCTGCTATTTTCAATCGCCTCATATGCATTGAGAGCTGGACAATGAGTTAGGAAGAATGAAGAAGAGTTGATGCTTTTGAGTTGTGGTGCTAGCGAAGAATACTGAAAATACCATAGACTGCTAGAGGAACCAACAAATCTTCCTGGAAGACGTGCAGCCATCATGCTCCCTGGAAGCAAGAATGACCAGACTTTGTCTCACCTACATTGGTCATGTTGTCATAAGGGACCATCCCTGGAAAAGGATGGGTCAATGAAAAAGGGGAAGGCCCTTAATGAGGTAGATTGATACAGTGGCTACAATGAGAGGCCCAAGTATAACAAGGACTGTGAGGCTGGCACAGAATCAGGCAACATTTCTTTCTGTTGTGCTTGGGGCCCCTATGAGTGTGAGCTGACTCAATGGCACCTGACAACAACAACATAACAGGAAGAAAAGTTATGAAAACATCTTAGCTATAGCTAAACACCTTGAGGAAGTGATTCATTGGCCCTGAAAGCTCAGGACCACAGTCTCAGAGGACATCAAGTTTAGTTGATCAAGTTTAGTGGACGTGGCATAGTTCACAAAGACAATGTTCTACACCCTACTTTGTTGAGTAGCAAATGAAGTCTTAAAAGATTGTGAGGGGGCCATCTGAGGTGCATCTATTGGTCTCTTCCTATCTGGAGCAAAGAAGAGTGAAGAAAATAAAAATACATGGAGTCAATTAATCCAAAGGACTAATGGAGCACACAAACCCCAGCTGCCGTGATATTAAGGCCAGAAGAATTAGATGGTACCCAGCTGTCACTGCCCACTGCTCTGAAAGGGATCACAGTAGATCTTGGATAGAATGAGAGAAAATGTGGAACAAAACCCATGATAATAAAAATGACCAGACTTTCTGGTCTGATAAAGACTGGTGGAACCCTCAGATTATTATTGAGGGTCCTTAGCCATCCTTCCAGTCTGGAACTGAATTTACCCCTGTAGTTCAACTTTGAGTCAAACAATAGACAGGTCTATAAGATGAACAATAATACCATGGAGCTTACCATGGAGGTAAGCTCTCCTTAGAACAATCAACCATATGAGATCAAAAGAACAGCATTTGCCCATGGATAAATCTCAGCTGGCAGAAAGGGATAGGAAAGAAGGACAAATGGAAATGGTAAACACAGGGAGGAAGTAGGAAGCATGGTGGTACATTGTATGGATTGTAATCAGTGTCACATAACAAAATGTGTGTGAATTATTGAATGGACAACTTGCACTGTAAACTTTCACCCAACTCAAAATAAGACTCTTTTTAAAAAGGCAACAATTTGTCAGATTTGTATTTGAGAAATATTACTAGTAAGAATTTAGGAAATATGGGTGAAGGGAGATGCATTTTGAAGCTCTTGTAGTAATCCAGCTAAGAAGTGATTAAGGCTTGAGCTAAAACAGAAACAATGAGAATGTAAAGGAAGGCCAGAATCAAAACAGAATTGAAAATAGAATTTATAGGTCTAGGGATGGAAGTTGAGAGAGAGGGTAGATTTTTCCTTTTGGGGTAAGGGATTGAAAGTACTGAAAAAGTAATTTATATTTGGACAAAGTTACATTTAAGGTGCCCATGTTGAGTAAGGGAGCTCTGGTAGCATAGTGCCTAAGGCACTTGACTGCTAACCAGAAGGCTGGCAGTTCAAACCCACCAGCCACTCCTTGGAAGGAAGGTTGAACAATCTACTTCCATAGTGATACCACCTTGGAAACCCAAGGAG
>NW_006922251.1:571769-595886 GCF_000298275.1 Orycteropus afer afer | reverse complement strand
GGAAACCCAAGGAGGGGTCACTATGAGTCAGGTCCAACTTGATGGCACATAACAACAACAACAACAACAACAACAACAACAAAAAAAAAAAACCACATTGAGTAAAGACTACTGTGGGATAACTAAATGTCAAAAACTGCACTTGACTCTTCATATATTAACCATTGCAAGAGTTATGTGATGTATTTTTATTATCATTATTTTAAAGATGAATGTTCATAAACATTAGTGTTAAATCCAATAAAGTACGTGCCAGAGCCAAAATGTTTCTCAAATTCTGGTATCTTCAAATCCATATTTGGCATCTACTATGCAATACTGCCTCCCTATGTAAATTTGATACCCAGTAGGACTCAGGATGCAGATTTGACCCAGAAATACATATTCCTAAGACCCTGTTCCTATAAACAGTAGTTGTGTAAGTGATCACTCAGGGAGGGTGTTATTTAGAAATGTGTCAGAAAGAGCCAGAAGTACACAAGGCTTAGGAGAGAGTCCCAGGACACACTAACATTTAAGATGACTTCTCCAAGAGGGCTGAACAAAAAGTGGTCAATGAGTTCAAAGATGAAGGGGACCAAGACAGGTTGGTAAACAGATGTAAAGGGAAAGTTATGAAGAGTTACGGTAAGGGGTAGGATCTTTTATTTTTATGCACTAACCAAAGGCCTTATCAAACAGGCATAATTAGGATCTCTCCTGGGAAAACCTCTGTTGATTGATCTTGCTCTAAATGAGGTGATTATATGATATCCATCTCTCCTTTTCCATGCCTAATGCAACCATCCTAATTCAGGCCCTATTTATTAGATAAAGCAATGTTTTTATAGTTATTAATACATACCAGACAACTCAAAAATGGTACACTGCTCCTTCCTATTGCTGAGGATATTACATCATGGTTCTGACAAAAAGGATCCTAAAAGTAGAGGAAAACATCCGAAGTGCCAGCCAGGTATTAAACTTTAGCACCAGAGTCCAAATTAATTATTAGTTCCATTTTACAGATGCTGAAATTTAGACATGGAGGGATTAAGAACATTTTCTAAGTCTCTGAACTAGTAAGTAACTGCCCTAGAATATGAATTCAGACTTGTACATTGTCTTTTCCTTGGTTTAGAAACACCCTTCTTAACAAGTCTTCATTTGATGTTCAAACCAGGCTCTGTTGGGTAGTAAAAAACACTGCTGTAGCCAGGGGAACCTAGTCACTCTTCTCCATCATGGCCCCAAAGTTCAACCCCTGAATCTGATTGAGATTGTCCTGCTTCTCTTGGTTTAGATCAGAGTTTCTCAACCTTGGCATGATTGGCATTTTTCATGGGACAATTCTTTGCCTTGGGAGGCTGTCCTGTGTATTGTACAATGTTTAGAAGCATCCTTGGCCTCTACCTAACAGATACCAGTAACAACACCCCCCCCAACACACACACACCCATAAAAAAACCCCAGACTTTACCAAGTGCTGGTTGGGGGACAAAATCACCCTGGATTGAGAATCACTCATTTAAGTATATAGTGTTCTTATTCTAAGCATTGATATCCAATCTGCCTTCTTGTCCTTATGAGTCATCTTCCTGGATACTGAATCTTCTTGCCCCCGGATCCTCATCTCTATCAGTCAGCCAGCCACTTGCCCCAACATTAGAATGGTTTCACTATAGGAACTCAGCCAAAAGATCCAAAGCCCCTTCTCTGAACTGGTGAATGAAGTCTTGCACTCATTTAGAGAAAAACACAGTGAAAGTGAGTTTCCATGACTGTATCATTTGGGTGGAAAGAGCCTCATAAATCATCTTATTGTTTCTTGGGCCTTAGAGGGTGCTATTCAGGATGGCAGGGAGTGTGACTCATTCTGCTGCACTGCTGTAATATTAAAGAAAATAAATAACGGAATTGAGAGGGCATTAACTGAGGAAATGAGGCACGGATGCATGAGGCAGAGGCTATCTGACTACACCGTATGTAAGTGGATATCACCCAATTACTTTGGAAGCAGAACTTAGGAAGGGAACTACCAACTCAGTTTTCTGACTTAATTGCAGAATGTCCAGTTAGATTGTACAGAATTTCCAGGCAAGCCTCACCCTCTGAACTCCCTTTCTTAATAATAAGGAAATATGTGGAATGGGTTTGTCATGCTTGTTTGTTTTAAGTAATAATAATCACACCTTATGTTTGCTTGATTTTTCTGGGTTTACAGAACACTTCCCCATACATTATGTCATTTTATTCAGAAAGAAATCCTATAGACATGCAAATAGAAAGAAGACAACATTCTCAAAGCAATGTTTACACAGATTTGGGAGAGCAGAGCATGCTTGTAAGAGCATAGGCTCTGGGATCTGAAGATGCAGGTAAGAATAATAACTCGGGCCAGCTCTGGAACATTGGGCAGGGCACTTGAAATGTCAAACCTGTGTTCTCTGTACAGTAAGAGCATTGGTATTCAATGAAATCATACCTATGATTGCTGATCACAGTAACTTTCTCAAGTTAGGCTAGGCAACAGGCCCTGAACAACAACCATGAAAGTAATCTTTAACTCAGGGCAATCTGAAGATTACAAAAGTATAAGTAGTATCCTGATATTTATTATCTAGTGGTCAAGATGAAGACTTTAGAGTCAAATGGCCAGAATGTCAGTTCTGCTACTTTTAGTTGTGTAACTTGAGACATGTTTCTTAATCTCTCTTCGCTTCCGTTCCCTCATTCAAAAACAAATTAATGATTTGAACATTAACTAGGTAATGACTAAAGCCAAGCTACTGACTGATCACAGTGTACATGTTGCTCTGAAATTAACTTAAACTTACATATTTACAATACAAGCTTTGGTGATATAGTGCTTAAGGTATTTGGCTGCTAATCAAAAGTTTGGTGGTTCAAATCTACCAGGAACTCCATGAAAGAAAGTTGAGGCAGTCTGCTTCTGTAAAGATTTATAGCCCAGTAAACCCAGTGGAGGTCACTATGAATCAAAATCAACCCAATGGCAGTGAGTTTGATTTGGTTTTTAGTTAAATATTTACAATACATTCAATATCATTCAGTAGAATTCTAATATCTATTTTCTGTTTTTAATTAATAAAGAGTTGGCAGGAACCTATGATCCATGTGAAAGAGGTATAACTTCTGTTCTGGTACATTTTGAATTTTTCTCTTCCCAAGTCATTTGTATTATTTGCATGGTCATTTCTTATTAAAGACCCTGATGTATATTTTCATATTTTCACATCAGCTCATGGGATTGCTCAAAGTTGACTTTAGATACTGTGTTATTTAAGATAGCTAACACTGGCTTATGTTAAAGATGAATTCCCAAATATCAGTGGCTTACCACAATCAAATTTCTTGCTTTTGTCATAGTCCACTGTTGGTAAATTACATATATGTGTCTCAAGCCTTCACCAGTTCCTGAGTTTCCTCTTATTTTGGCAGATGAGGAAAGAATGGAAACTGGCCATGAGCATTTTTAAAAGTCAGAACTGGAATTTGAATATATCGCTTCTGATTTTATTGGATCATCCATATTGGTCACACTTTCAAAGAAGCCTGAGAAATATTGTCTAGCCATGTGCTGAAGAGGAGGAGATTTCATATATGTAGAGAGTGTTAGAAATCTCTGCCACAAGTCCTTACTTCAGGAGGCCTTTGTTTTTCAATGCTGGCTCTGCAAAATGCTTCTTTACTAATTTGGGTTTAACTCTGACATATGTAGTCTCTGAGTAGTCATCATTCTTCCATGAATGCATCAGCAGTGTTTTATACTTATGTTGTGAGGATTGTGTGTGTGTGTGTGTGTGGATTGATGTTTCTTGTGCTTTTTGGTATCTTGTGCATTGAATTGTTTTCTCTAAAAATATGTGTCACCTTGGCTAGGCCATGATTCTCAGTATTATGCAATTATCCTCCATTTTGTAATCTGATGTAATTTTTTCTACCTGTTGTAAATACTAACTTCTATGATGTTATATTAGGGCCGGGGCCTGAGGTAGGCAGGCCTGAGGCTTGGAGGCTGCTTTTTGCTTGGGGAAGGCTCTTTACTAAGGCCAGGGCCTGAGTTAAGCAGGCCAGAGACTTGGAGGCTGCTTTTAGTTTGCATGTGGCTCTATATTAAGGCTGGGGCCTAAGGTAGCTGGAATGGGGTTCAGGGGCTACTTTTTGCTTGTGGGTGGCTCTATTTTAAGGCTGTTAACCAAGGTAGGCAGGTACAGAGGAATTAGGAACAACTAAGGAAGATAAGGGAGCTCTGGTGGCATAGTGCCTAAGGCATTTGACTGCTAACCAGAAGACTGGTGGTTCAAACCCACCAGCCACTCCTCAGAAGGAAGATGGGGCAATCTACTTCCGTAGTGATACTGCCTCGGAAACCCAAGGAGGGGTCACTATGAGTTGGGTCCACAACAACAAAGAAGATAAACTTGTCTGTCAGTTTGTTGTCCTGGGGTGGCTTACATGTTGCCGTGAGGCTGGAGGCTATGCCAATGGTGTTGCTGAATATCAGTAGGGTTACCCATGGTGGGCAGGTTTCAGCAGAGCTTCCAGGATAAGACAGATTCAGAAGAAGGAAAAGAGCATCCACTTCTCAAACAATTGGCCAGTGAAAACACTGTCTGATATATTACTGGAAAACTTTATTAATATCCCTGAAACATTGTCCAGTATAGTGCCAGAAGATAATCCCATTGGGTCAGAAGTCATGCAAAATTTTACTGGGGAAAAGCTGACTCCTCAGAGTAGAAAGGACTTTAATGATGTGGATAGAGTAAAGCTTTTGGGACTTCCATTGGCTGGTATGGCATGACTCAAAATGAGTAGAAACAGATACAAACATCCATTAATAATTGGAACATGGAATGTATGAAGTATGAATCTAGGAAAATTGGAAGTTGTCAAAAATTAAGTGGAATGCATAAAGATTGATATCATAGGCATTAGTGAGCTAAATGGATGGGTTTGGGCCATTCTGAATCAGACAACCATATAATCTACTATGCTGGGAATGGCAAATTGAAGAGGAATGGTGTGGCATTCATCATAACAAAGAGTGTTTCAAGATCTGTCCTGAAGTACAATGCTGTAACTGATAGGATAACATCCATATGCCTACATGGAAGACCAGTTCGTACTATATTTTTAAAGTGTACACACCAACTACCAAAGCTAAAGATGAGGAAATTGAAAATTTCTACCAACTTCAACAGTTAGAAATTGACCAATCATGCAATGAAGATGTGTTGATTATCACTGGTGACTGGAATGCAAATGTTGGAAACAAAGAAGAGTCACTGGTAGTTGGAAAATATGGCTTTGGAGACAGAAATAATGCTGGAGATTGCATGATAGAATTTTGTAAGACCAATGACTTATTCATTGCAAGTACCTTTTTTCAACAACATAAGCTACTGTACATGTGGACTTCACCAGGTGGAACACACAGGCATGAGATTGACTACATCTATGGCAAAAGGCAATGGAGAAGTCCAATATCTTCAGCTAAATCAAGGCCAGGAGCTAATGTGGAACAGGCCAACAACTGCTCATATGCACATTTCAATTTAAGTTAAAGACAACTAAAATAAGTCCACGTGAACCAAAATATGACCTTGACTATATCCCTCCTGAATTTAGAGACCATTTAAACAATAGATTTGATGGACTGAACATCAATTACCACAAACAAAGGAATTGTGGGTTGATATCAAGAACATCATCCATGAAGAAAGCAAGAGCTTATTAAAAAGATTAGAGAGGAAAAAAAGACCAAAATGAATGTCAAAAGAGACCCTGAAACTTGCCCATGAGTGGAGAGTAGCTAAAACAAAGAGAAGAAATGGCAATATAAAAGAGATGAACAGAAGATTTCAAACAGCAGCCTCACTTTGTTTGCAAATGCATCAAAATGGTTGAATGAAGCCTAGAAGAGGGAGAATGAGAGGTGCATGATTCATCTTAAGAGAGGCACTGTTTGGTTACACCTGTGCACAGCTGGATTCCAAAACAATGATTGGAATAAAATTGTAGGCTGAGAAAATGTGGTGCTGTATACAAGAGGCACTTGTTGCCTGCATCTTTTTTCTTGACTTAACTCTAAGCTCAATTGATCCTTTTCTATGTAAACATATTATCTCTCTAAACATTCATAAATCATTATCATCAGTCATAGAATTGTTTATTGATAGAAAAATTATTTAACTTTTAGACACACTCATCCTCCATGAGACATCCTTTTTAATGGTCTCTTGTCAATGTAGTCATTTGTTATTATTGTTGTTATGTGCCATCTGTTATGGGTTCAGTTTAAAATAATAGCCACTATAATGTCCACTTTGGGGTAAAAGAGTTTTATTTAGGCTCACCAATTGCAGGGAGCTGAAACATGCTCCTATGCTGCAACAAGAAGTCTGATTTTAGGTAGGCTTTATAAAGCCAAAATGCAAGCAGGCAAGCAAATGATAATACAGAAGCAGATGCTGTAGTTTCAAGGACTCAGAGTGCATCCTTTAGCACAGTAATTCATCAGGGGGTGAGGGGAGTTAGTTCTGATAACCACCTTAGAGTATGTGCTTTAGCACAGGCATTCATCTAGGGATGTTTTAACAAGATATTGCCAGTTATAGCTGGACATTACAAAAATAGAGTTACAAAGTAGAGTCACTCACTTCATTCCCTACTGTTTTTGTTTGAGAATCAAATCATTGATTCATTATTTATTTCCTTTATATTTTTTCATCCCAGGGCCAGTGTTTCTTTGATTACTCCTGTTTTATTAGTATTGACTATACATAAGTAAGCCTTTTTTATCCTGGGATATATTAAGGTGCATAAATTTACTTTAAAACTGAAAGTTTAAGGTTGTCACACTGAGTGGCCTTGAAGGCCACTTGTCTTGTGGTACCTTTAATTACTGTTCATTGAAACTGGGTGAGGGATACTTTCCAGCAAAAACCCTGTTACTAACATGTACAGAAACATAAGTAAGTTAAGACCACAAAACGGGGGAAGGAGACAGTCTTAGCTTGAGAGGTTGATTGGGGTCCTTGAAGATTTCCCATTGTGAGTTGAGAGGTGCCAGCTTCAGATGCATGTGATGAATCCACAGTGTGAGGTCATTCACTTTCATGGCTGTGGGTATAGTCAAAACTACAGTGCAAGGTTCTTTCCAATGCAGGGTTCATTCTGTAGCAGTGTGTCTTTTCACCAGGTTTAGTTTTCCTGGCTGGCATGAGTATAAGAGTTTAGTAAGGGCAGAGTGTGTTGGTTTTGAGAGTCCAGTCATTGTACTCCCAATTGCCTGGATAGAAGCTAGGGAGGGGAGTAACTGTAGGACACAACAACCTGCTGGAAGTAAACTGGTTAGTGTTGCAGATAAAGTTTGTACATGTTTTAAAATATTTAATTCTTTAACAATTTTTAAGGTTTCCCTTTCCTGCATAACTAGGATGTCACTCTTTAAAATGGTCTCCCATATAATATTTTATATGGGCTTAACTTAAGCCTGCTTCTGGGGGAAATCCAGATCCATGACAAGATAAGTAAAAAATTTATCTAAGATAAGTTGGTTTCTTGGCACATTTTAGCCAGTGTCTCAATAGAGTTAACTCACCTCTGCTCCTTTTCTGTGCTTCAGGGAAAGATTTCCACCCATTCAGTGAAAGTATCTATAACTACTAATAGGTACTTCATTTTTCAGGAGTTATAAATTTTACTTGCCAGTCCTCGCATAGGCTGAGTCCTCTTGTTTGAATTCTTTTTACCACTGGAGGTGTACTTCACTTTGGATTGTTTCTGGCATAGGTCACGTAGTCTTGTGTAACGTTTTGGATGATTTTCTACAGATCCAGCACTATAATAAGTTTACCTAGTCAAGTATACAGGGTATCTTTTCCCATAACAAGTGCTGGTCACAGTAACAGTCTGTCAGTTGTTTCTGTAATCCATAGCAGCAGGTAATTTCAGGAGGTTGTCTGTAAGGCCCATGCCTGGTCAGGATTAACATTCACCTGGAGCTTGTTAGCTGAGAAGGTAAACTGAGTATTTAACTTGGTTATTAAGTTTTATTCCAACAGAGAAACAGGGCATTCAGGTATATATAAAAATTTCAAGTTAATACAGTACTTCCAGCCTGGCATTCAAGAAGTTGAAGAAGATTTTTATATTACTGAAACTCCAGCAATGTTAATAGTTTTCTGGGACAAAAGGGCCTTGGGGATGTTTAAGATTGAGGTTGCACCCATGTCCAGTAGAGATCTAAGGGGTTGTTTTCCCACAGTTATCGTCACCCAGGCTCCTTGTAGGAGATAGGAATTTGTTTACTCTGCAATGGAGTTCCTGGGCCCCGTCATTCTTGATTGCTGTTAGCTTCGTTTACCATTTGTTGGGCCCCTTTTGGTTGGGTTTGGAGAGTTTGCTCTGGACACTCCCTCTTCCAGTGTTCATTTTCCCTGCAGTAAGTACACTGTTGAGGCCCCAAATTTGTTGGTTAACCTCCTGGAGCAAGAGTTTGAGTTACTTCCTTTCTATCCGTTAAGGGTCCATGGGGACTTACCCGGTATGATCGACTTTGTGACAGGCCTCCCAGGACAGCAGCCATCAAAGTAGTCTATTGCTTCATGTTTCTTTGCTTCTGTTTTTCCTGCTTCCTGTCCCAGTTATTATAGACTTTGAAAGTAATCTCTACAAGTTGAGAAGTATTTATAACCAGTCCTCCTTTTAATTTTGTAATCTTGTTCTGTTCTCTAGGTAATTGGGATTTTATTCTGGATTTGTTTCTGATGGCTGTGGCCCCTGGCTAGGTTTTCAGGCTGGAAGTTATGAAGTCTTTTGGTTTCTGTTTTAGTTTTTTTCTAATACTATTCGCCTTTCTTCAGGGGCAAGGTAGTTAATAACAGATTAAGGTAAATCAGTCAAGGTGAATGGCACATGAGTCTAAATGAAGCTTCTAGGGTTTCCATCGTGATTTAAATAGCTGGAACCTACTATAATGGATATTACCCTGACAGATCTGGCCTGGACCCCTGGTCAAATTTTACGTTATCCTGAGTGTATGCTGAGCAGACTATTTTCTGAGGGGCAGATGGGGAGGAACAGAGTTAAGGTAGGGGTAGAAAAAGGTTGAGGTTGCTCGGAAGAGCAGCTCAGCTCACTCTCCCCAGCCCTGGATCATCTGTACCATTTAAGGTTAAGAATATGGGGTTCTTCACAAAGAAACTGTCCCCTACTTCAAGGGTTCTCACTGCAAGACTGCTGCTGAAATGGTACCTGTAACTTGCTCCTTACTGGGGCTTAGCTCAGTGTTTGGAAGTTACTGGAGGTTATGTTAGCCCAGGATTTTATTGCTGGTGAAACTATACTGAATTCTGCAATGTTGGTATGTATTCATGCTTGCCTTTGGCCCCAGAGGAGTTCCTGAAAGAGGACTCCTTTGCTGCCCCATCCAAACTGGGGCAGGCTAATATAAGAAGCTGCAAAATAGTTAGGAAAGATGTGCTCAAATCCATGGCAGGCCTCAGCTTCCAGAACTAACCAGGCCTTTGTGCTATTATGTCATATTCCTTTTAAGGCTCCCAAAGATGTTCCTTTTCTCAGGTGGAAATATTATATAATATCCTCACTTTGCAAAACTGTATCTTTTGGGTTGGACAAGATAACTGTTTGGTAGGTAGAGTTTCAGAAATATGAACAAGTATTACACAGATCTGTATTCTGAGAAGATGTATTGCCTGAAACTGCCCTTTGGTTATTACTGAAATTCAGAAGAAAAAGAATTACATGGAAAATTCAGTTTCCCTCAAATTTTCTATGACTTACTACACATTTTTCTTTACACTTATTATTTGCAGGTATTAAAACCAAGGCAAATAAAGTTCACTTCCTCTCAAACCTTCTACAACTTACTACACATTTTTAAGTTTGACTTTTACTATTTTTCATGTTCTGGGACAGCCAGACATTCTACTTTAAGACAAAATTACTTTCTTTGCCCACTCTTTAAAAAAAAAAAAAAAAACTTATTACCACTCATTGTACTTTCCCTCTTGCTTTTCAGGTCATGCTAAAACTTTCAATTTAGTTCTTAAAGTGGTTTCATTCAGTAGTCTAGATTATACTAAGTCATTTTATGTGTGTTCACCACCCCAAAATGTTTTACTTTAATAATTACAATTTTCTGATTTATGTATTCTGTTAAGGGAAAAACATTCGTTAATTCTAATGGAATGTTCTCATCCATGGCCTTTGTCTTTTGCACCATAGTTTATATAGGTGATAAAGGAGGTATGGTGGATGAGAAACAGTTAACTTGCTTTCCTGAGGGAGGGAAAGGGTCAAAAGTTGGAGGAGAGTAAGTGCTGGCAGGCATGGTTGCAGCTGAAACAGTCTGAATTAAAAATGAATTTTAAAAAAAGTTTTGCCTGACTTAAAAATGGATTTAAGGAAGGACATAACTCCTCTTCCTTAACTTCTGAAGGTTCAGTTTTTTCAGAATACAGGTAAGGTGTCCCATTCTGGTACAAAATCTTGGTTACTTAGTTTCCAATCACATTTACATCTACTTGAAACTGTTGCACTGGTGCCATGCACACACACTTTTTACATATAAACAAAGCAAGTAAAGTCTAATCAAATATAGCAATGTTCTAGTTGTGGAGATGATCTCAATTAAGGTTAAACTAAATTCCCAGATATTTTTATTCCACACTACCAGTAACAGTAAAAACTGAAAATAATGTAAATTTCCAATGTTAGAATATTGATTGGACAGTCATTAAAATCACTCCAACTTATACAAAGTCCTGAGGTACCTGGGGCTGAATTTAATACCATTATCCCACCTGTAGGCTAGTCTAAAATCATTTAATATACATTGGAGAGGGGCCTTTTCCTTTACACATGAATTTCTCATATTTTTTAAGCTGGCAGTAATGTATCTTCAATCATTTTCTTGAGTTGTCCAACACTGTAATTCAGCCAATATAAAACAGTCTATCAAATATCCTTAACTTAAGTGCAATTCTCTGAACTTACTTCCAGTTCCCCAATCCCTTAGGATTTCAGTTAGCCAGGCACAGTTGTTTTCACATACATTAAAACATACCCTAACAAATGTTTATATATTGGAGGACATTTTCTTTGTTGGTTACCAGGGGTGGGAGGGAAGGGGAGGGAATGCTGTTAGATAGATAGAGATAAATATTGATTTGGGTGAAGAGAAGGGCAATGTACCAAATGTGAGTGACCAATATGGCAGCATTGAGGATGAGAAAGACAGAGAGAGTTACATGGGCAGTACAAACAACAAATATGAAATCCTTTGTAAATACAATACTGAGTTGTCAATGAAAGCAAACATGGGTATAGGGACGGATAGATGGGTGAACAAGCTAAACAATTATGTATGTCTAAATGGAGAGTGTATCCAAGATCATATACAGGGTTGGCAGACAATGGGCCTCTCGAAGAGTATGAAGGGATGGACACTGGGAGGAGGTAACTGTGGGGAGGAAGTGGGAGGGGAGCTGCTGCATTGTAAATTTTGGTCAATGACATGAGACAAAGTATATGTGAACTGCTGTATGAAAAGTGAATTTACTCTGTAAATCTTCACCCAAATCCTAATAAAAAAAAAAAAAAAAAATACCCTAACCCCAAAATCTTAAAGTATTCACTTATTTACCCTAAAATTTAATCCTGAATTTGAAAGCCAGATTAGATATTTACTATAGTAAGCCCTTGAGCTGCCAAGTCAATGATCCATTCATTTAAACCATAAAAATCCCAAGTTTTAGATAAAACCATTCAATATCTTCTAACACACTGCTTAAACCTCTCAATCCAATACAATATCTCAGAATTAGAACTCATTTACTATGAGTAACAGTGCAGTCCTGCAAACACAAAACATATAAAGAAATAACACATTCAAGGTGAATTTTCTGTCCAACAGTCCAGTCTGTTAGGGCAATGGCCACAACTCCACAAGTCAAAACACCAGCCAAAGGCAGACAGAGAGAAAAGAGGACCAAGTAACTATCCCACTGAGGAGATGATATAACATAAAACAGATATGTAACAGGTTTCAGAAATATCAGGCACTCTCAAGAGGACAGGACAGGAACTCTAGTAAAACAAGTTAGTTCACCAACATTTTACTAGATCAGGCTCTAGGAAAACAAGTTTTCACTAGCTGGGCTTCTCAAGCAGCGTCCTGGTGAGAAGCTTTTGAGGAAGTATGATCGCGTCCAACCTTCTCAACTAACAGGGAGACCAGTCTAACAGATGTACAGGCTTACCTCTGGAGGAATCAGGTGTCTCAGGCTGAATCAGCTGAATTCCGCATCTCCAGGTGGACACCCGGTTGGGAGAACAGAGTTCCGGGACCCTGGAATGGTTTCGGGGGCGCCTCCCCAGAGGTCCTTTTCTCACTGGTGGTCACCCGGCAGAGGTGCTGAGACACAGTGGCTATTCCGGATGAGCCCCCAAATGTTGTGGGTTCAGTTTAAAATAATAGCCACTATAATGTCCACTTTTGGGTAAAAGAGTTTTATTTAGGCTCACCGACTGCAGAGAGCTGAAACATGCTCCTATGCTGCAGCAACAAGTCTGATTTTAGGTAGACTTTATAAAGCCAAAATGCAAACAGGCAAGCGAGTGATAATACAGAAGCAGATGTTGCAGTTTCAAGGACTCAGAATATGTGCTTTAGCACAGGCTTTCATCTAGGGGTATTTTAGTAGCTTAATATGCAAAAAGGGGGGTACCCTTTAACCCACAGGGAGTAGGGGCAGTATGAGATGGTCACTTCAGTTACATAAGATGGAGTTTTAGCAAGATATTGTAGTTATAGCTGGACATTACAAAAATAGAGTTACAAAGTGGAGTCACTCACTTCACCGTCAAGTCGGCCCTGACTCATAGTGACCCCTCCTTGGGTTTCCAAGGCAGTATCACTACAGAAGTAGATTGCCCAACCTTCCTTCTGAGGAGCAGCTGGTGGGTTTGTACTGTCAGCCTTCTGGTTAAAAGTCAAGTGTCTTAGATACTACGTTACCAGAGCTCCCATGTGGTCATTTAGAAACAGTTAAACCTTCCAGGACTATGATACATTTGCAGGTAGAAGTCATGGGAGAGTAGAGATGCATCATTACTCTGTATTTTCCCTGTGATTGAAGTGTTTGTGATTCCTCAGTTTGGGATGCAGTGAGTTATAATTACCCCATAAGATTTCACATGAACCTATCTTAATTAGAGTTTAAGATCTTTTCTAAACTGAAGGAGCTCTGGTGGTGTAGTGCCTAAGGCATTTGCCTGCTAACCAGAAGGCTAGCAGTTCAAACCCACCAGCCACTCCTCAGAAGGAAGATTGGGCAATCTACTACCATAGCGATACCATCTTGGAAGCCCAAGTAGGGATCACTATGAAACAAACTGACTCAATAGCAGTGAGTTTGGTTGTTTTTGTTTTTGGCTTATCTCGATTAGAAGATTCCCAAACTTTATGTTCTCATAAAGTTTGTTTATTATTTTATATTAATGGAAATATAAATGAGTTTGTAATCTGAGATCTATCAATTCCAAAAATTTCAGTATTCAATAAGTTGTAATGTCTTTAATTTCTTAATTCCCTCATCCATTATTGCAATCCAAAAAACATTTTTGTCCTGTCAATTCTTTAATGATCCTTCACTTCCTCTTTTTCAACTATCATCTGTCAGCTTTCAACTGATCAGCCTTTTTCTTGGATGATTAATTTAGCTTTACTCTGCAGTTTAGTTTTGCCTTTTTGTTTTCCCACAACGCATCTGCCCATGGTTTCCCATTCTTTTGTTGCAATAGACATCTACCGGTTTGAGCTAAAAAGAATACTTTTTCCCATTTTCCTGGTAATCATATAGCCATTACTTTAGTGAAATGCTTTACCTTCTCTCCACTCATGTATTTCATGCAGGAGATAACACTAACGACATCCCACACTCTTGGCCAAAGGGAAGATGTATGACTCACTGTGGTAATTAAGTTTGTCAACTTGGCTAGGTCTGGTTGAGTGGCTGGGCAGCTAGATGTAGTTATTCCTCATGGTGAGATTCGTAATTAACTCCATGTTAGAATACATTGGAGCAGCTGAGTAGCTGCCTTGGGTATGTGGTCTGCTTGCTATATATAAGAAGCAGCTTTGGGAATGGTCTCTAGCCTTTTGGCATGCTTGAACCCTGTATGTACCAAATTGTTGTTCAGCAGCCTGCCATCCCTTTCCAATCTTGGGACTTCTTCCAGACTGAAATTAGTGGCTTGCCATGTTGTTTGGTAACATTGGGACTGTGCCTTTGTACTTGTTGATCTTGGGTTTGTCAGCCTCAGCAGCTAGCTGCTGCCTGAGTGAAGAAAAGCCTCTAGCTTCAGTGGGGCAGGAGCAAGAGGCAGAACTGAAGCCCAAAGTTGAGGGGCTTTCACCTAGCCCCTAGAGCCTGGCACTATGAACTCAGACTTCTAGCCTCCCAAACTGTAAGAGAATAAACTCCTGTTTGTTCAAGCCAACCAATTTGTGATATTTCTGTTAGAACTACACTATGTAACCAAAACACTCATCTTGCACCAACTACAATATGCTGTCTCCAGGACAGAATATTGGTGCCAGAGATAACTCATGACCGAAGCCAGACTAATCTGGTTCTCCCTATCTATCAAGCCACAACTGGTATTACCATTGGTCACAGCTTTGTTCTGATAGTAACAAAACACCTGAGAGACATGAGGCAACATATAGAGAGAATGAAAGGTGAGAAATAATGGACAGTGACAGAAATTGAGTTGTCTTTATGTACAGTTAGGGGGATTTAATGGTTCCTCAAATCAAACTAGAAAGAAGAGAAGAGTGAAACCAATAAATCCCAATGTTGCATAAAATTAATATAATTGAATTTCTGTTACTTTCAACCAAAAGATTCTGGCTAATTCAATAACCATATCTGTTGTTGTTGTTGTTGTTAAGTGCCGTCGAGTCGTTTCCGACTCATAGCGACCCCATGCACAGCAGAACGAAACACTGCCCGATCCCGCACCAGCCCCACAATCCCTGCTATACTCGAGCCCATCATCGCAGCCACTGTATCAATCCATCTCGTTGAAGGCCTCCCCCTCTTTCGTCGACCCTCCACCCTACCAAGCATGACATCCTTCTCCAGGGAATGGTCCCTTCTTACAACATGACCAAAATAGGTGAGACGAAGTCTGGCCATTCTTGCTTCCAAGGAGCATTCTGGCTGCACTTCCTCCAGGACAGATCTGTTAGTTCTTTTAGCAGTCCATGGTACTTTCAGCATTCTTCGCCAGCACCACAACTCAAAAGCATCAACTCTTCTTCGGTCTTCCCTATTCATTGTCCAGCTCTCACATGCATACAAGGTGATTGGAAATATCATGGCTTGTGTCAGGCGCACTTTAGTCCTCAAGGAGATATCCTTGCTCCTCAGCACTTGAAACAGTTCCTTCGCAGTTGACTTTCCCAATGCTACACGACGTCTAATGTCCTGACTGCTGCTTCCGTTGGCATCGATTGTAGAACCAAGCAATGTGAATTCCTTGACAACCTCAATCTTCTCTCCATTGATTGTGATGCTGCTCATTGGTCCAGTTGTGAGGATTTTTGTTTTCTTTATGTTGAGATGTAATCCATACTGCAGACTGTATTCTTCAACCTTCATCAGTAGGTGCCTTAAGTCATCCTCACTTTCAGCAAGCAAAGTTGTATCGTCTCCATATCTCAGGTTGTTAATGATTCTTCCTCCAATCCTGATACCACGTTTTTCTTCATATAGTCCAGCTTCTCGGATTATTTGCTCAGCATATAGATTGAATAAGTGTGGAGAAAGAATACAACCCTGACGCACTCCCTTCTTGATTTTAAACCATGTAGTGTCCCCTTGTTCTGTTCGAACGACAGCCTCCTGGTCAAGGTACAGATTCCTCATGAGTACAATCAAGTGCTCAGGGATTCCCATTCTTCTCAATGTTATCCATAATTTGTCATGATCCACACAATCAAATGCCTTTGCATAGTCAATAAAACACAAGTAAACCTCTTTCTGGTATTCTTTGCCTTGAGCCAAGATCCATCTGACAACAGCTATGATATCCCTTGTTCCACGTCCTCTTCTGAATCCGGCTTGAACCTCTGGAAGTTCTCTGTCAATATACTGCTGCAAACGTTTCTGAATTATCTTCAGTAATATCTTACTTGCATGTGATATTAGTGATATTGTTCTATAATTTCTACATTCTGTGGGATCACCTTTCTTTGGAATGGGCACAAATATGGATCTCTTCCAGTCAGTTGGCCAGGTAGCTGTCCTCCAAATCTCTTGGCATAACTGAGTGAGCGCCTCCAATGGGGCATCTGTTTGTTGAAATATCTCAATCGGTATGCCATCAATTCCCGGAGCCTTGTTCTTCGCCAGTTCTTTCATTGCAGCTTTGACTTCTTCCTTCATTACCATTGGTTCTAGATCATATGCCACTTCCTGAAATGGATGAAGATCGATCAGTTCTTTTTGGTACAGTGACTCTGTGTATTCCTGCCATCTTCTCTTGATGTTTCCTGCATCATTCAATATTTTGCCCATAGAATCTCTCACTATTGCAACTCGAGGCTTCAATTTTTTCTTCAGTTCTTTCAGTTTGAGAAATGCTGAGCGTGTTCTTCCCTTTTGGTTTTCAGACTCCAGGTCTTTGCATATACCATATCTACCATACAAATAATGAAAGTATGTGCCTACTTCTCTAAAAACCTCTATCTTTTATACCACATACATTCAGTAGTCATTATTCAAAAGCTTTAAACTCCTGCTTTTACAGAGGAATAAAAATAGCTATTTCATTCTAAGGACATATTAACCTTGGGGAATGAGAAAGTGCTTTCATTCCACATGCCTAAATGCACTGGGAATTTAGAACAGGAAGAATTGCTTCTTTGGCAACAGGTATCTTTAACCCCCTATAAGTACCTAGCTTCATCTCTGTTAGCAACAGATGGAGCTTCCATTTCTCCTTCTAATCTCAAAGCAACTACTTTAATGTCTTCTTTTGGCAATGACAGTATTCATATTTTTCTTCCCTGAAGCTACAAGCCTTAGCCTCATCTTAATTGTACAAGGGTTTTGAAAAACAAACAAACAAGCATATTACCAAGAAGGGGCCATTCAGCAGATGAGAAATAAAAAATATCATCTTACTGCATTTGGTAATCCATTAATATGTTACATCAACAGGATTAATATAAAGTACAATATGGTAATTTTAATAAGTGAAAAAAGACATTTGATGCTACCAAATAATTACTTCTGAGTAAAAATAAAAGAAATATATAGAAGCATTGGGATAGAAGGTTACTTCCTTGATATGATAAAGAAACTTTTGAACTGGTTATCAACATTGTACTTACTAGTGAAATACTATAAGCATTCCCATTTAAACCAGGAACAAGACAAAGACATAATTATTTTTTACTGTTGTCTGGAAGTTCTGTCTAAAACACAAAATAAGAGACATAAGTATTGGAAATTAGACAAAATTATCATTATTTGCAGGTGGCAGAATAGTATATAAGAAAATGAAAGCAATTTGTTGGATGACCTCTTAGATTGAAATAATTTTAAAACTAGTTCTATGTAAAAAAATCAGAAGTTTTATTTTGCTTGAAATATATCTTTTTAAAAAAAAACTCTAATCAAAATCATAACTATTTGTTCTTGTTAGGTGCTGCTGAGTCCATTTAGACACATGGTGACCCCATGTAACAGAACAGAACTGCTCCAGACAGTATTTAAGGTGTTATCTTCACAAGAGAAGAACAGCAGGTCTTTCTCCCTGCAGCTGCTGGGTGGGTTTGAATCACCGACTTTTTGGTTAGCAGCTGAACTCTTAACTTTTTAGGTTGTGATAACAGTGTTGACCTAACAATACACAAAACACAACCTGTCCTTCACACACACATACACAAATGTTCTGGTCATTGGAATATCATGTGTGAATCTATATAAAGAAAATTATAAAGTGTATATATTATTCAGGATAGATTAAGTTATGCCAGAGTGATAAATAGTCCCCTCACATAACCTTGGTTTATTCCTTATTCATGGTACATATCGTTGGTCATTTGGCAGGGGAATCTGACCCACAGGATGCTCACTCAAGGACCCAGGTTATGTCAGGATCTGAATCTGTGACAAAGGATGAGGATGATGGAAAATTTTTCAATAAAGTTGTACATACCTTCTGCTTAAATTTTATTGGCCATGGTAAACTTTAAAGGGATGTTGTTGTTATTGTTAAGTGCTGTCAAGTTGTCTCCAACTCATAGTGACCTTATGTCCAACAGATTGAAACACTGCCCGGTCCTGTGCCAACCTCATGATTTCTACTATAACTGAGCCCATCATTGCAGCCACTGTGTCAATCTGTCTTGTTGAGGTCCGTCCCCTTTTTTGTTGACCTTTCACTTTACCAAGCATGACATGCTTCTCCAGAGAATGTCCCTTCTGACAACACAACTAAAGTAGATCAGACAAAGTCTGGCTATTCTCGCTTCTGAGGAGCATTCCGGCTGCACTTCTTCCAGTACAGATTTGTTAGTTCTTTTAATAATCCATGGACTTTCAGCCTTCTTTGCCAACATCACAACTCAAAAGCATCAACACTTCTTCAGTCTTCCTTATTCATTGTCCAATTCTAACATGTACATGAGGCAATTGAAAATACTATGTCTTGTGTCAGACACTTCTTAGTCTTCAAGGAGATACCTTTGCTCTTCAGCACTTGAAATAGGTCTTTTGCAGCAGATTTGCCCAATGCTATAAATTTTTTGATGTCTTGACTGCTGCTCCCATTGGTGCTGATTATAGAACCAAGTAATATGAAATCTTTTACAGCTTCAATCTTTTCTCCATTTATCGTGATGCTACTTACTGGTCCAGTTGTGAGGAGTTTTGTTTTCTTTATATTGAGATGTAATCTATGCTGATGACTAAAGTCTTCAGTCTTCATCAGCAAATGCTCCAAGTCATCCTCACTTAGCAAGCAAAGTTGTGTCGTCTGTGTATCTCAGGTTGTTAATGAGCCTTCCTCCAATCCTGATGCCACCTTCTTCTTCATATATTCCACTTTCTCAGATTATTTGCTCAGCATCCAGAGTGAGTAAGTATAGTGAAAAGATGCACACTCCCTTCCTGATTTTGTTGTTATGTACCATCGAGTCAGACTGACTCATAGTGACCCCTCCTTGGGTTTCCGAGGCAGTATCACTACAGAAGTAGATTGCCCAAACTTCCTTCAAAGGAGTGGCTGGTGGGTTTGAACCACCAGCCTTCTGGTTAGCAATCAAGTGCCTTAGGCACCACGCTACCAGAGCTCCTTCCAAATCATAATTCCTGATTTTAAACCATGCAGTATTCCCTTGTTCACTGCAAATGGCAGCCTCCTGGTCCATGTACAGGTTCCTCATGAGTACAGTTAAGTATTCTGGAATTCCCATTTTTCTCAATGTTATCCACAATTTGTTAGGATCCACACAATCAAATGCCTTTGCATAGTCAATAAAACCAAGTAAACATCTTTCTGGTATTCTTTGCTTTGAGCCAAGATCCCTCTGACATCAGCTATAATATTCCTCACTCCGTGTTCCCTTCTGAATCCAGCTTGCATTTCTGGAAGTTCTCTGTCAATATACTGCTGTTATCTTATCATCAAAGGAATAAATTAGTGCAATCCTCCTCTGTATTCAGAAATAAAATTCTCTGGATATCAGTGAACCATGATTATATTAACCACAATATAGCTGAAAAATAAAATGGTTGATTACAATACCCATTCTAGAGGTTAAAGATGCAGACTCCAAAAAAAGTGCCTGGATTCAAATCCTGGCTCTGGTAGTTGCTACTAACTTCCCTGATTTAATTACTTTACTTTGGTGTGATTTGTTATTTTCATGTGAAAGGAGAGACAATAACAAATAACATATGCCTTATGGATTGTATTGAAGTTTCATTCATTTATTTAAAAATTATTATTGAGCAAATATTTTGCATGCTTGCATGTATTAGTGAACAAAACATATTCTGTCTTTGGAGGCATATGTTCTAGAGAGAAAAATAGAAAACAAACCGTGTGAAAAAGAAATAATCAGATTATACAATATATAATCTTATAGGTCACTGTAAAGACTTTGGTTTTACTATGAGTATATGGGGACCTATGCAAAGTTTCTCCCACAGGAATGACATTATCTGAGTCAGTTATTAAATTGATCCCTCTGGCTATTCTGTTGGGAAGAGTCCCAATGAGCAAAGATTAAAGCAAAGAGATCTTTAAGAGATGGGTTGGACCAATATGATAGCAATAGAGAGACTCATATGTGCTAAATAGCACAAAATATATTTAGCACAAAATATATCCACAAGGCTCAGATAATGGATATATTTTGAAAGTAGAGCCTAAAATACTTACTGATGAATTGCATGTGGCGTGTGAGAGTAAGAGAAAAGACAATTATGACTGTTATGTTTTTTTATTGAGCCATTAACCAAGCTGGAAAAGGGTAGCTGGATCCCATTTGGGGCAAATTAAGTTTGAAATGTCTACTAGACAACCAAGAGACGGTGTTAAGTAGGGAGATGATACATTTGACAGAATACAGGAGGGTATTCATAACTGGAAAAGCAAACATGGATGTTCTCATAGAAATTGCATTTAAATATGAAAAATATGAAAGTGGTTTAAATTACTAAGGATTTAAATTTTGTTTTAAATGAATTATTTAATGGGAATGGCAAGGATAGTGGTATATACTATACACTCAACCGAAAGGTTAACATTACAAACCTCATCAACAGCAACATGGAAAAAAAAACATGTTGATCTGCTTCTATAGAGTGTGCAACCTAGATAACTCTATGGGGCAGTTCTACTCTGTCACATAGAGTGGCTAAGGTTCAAAATAAACTCAATGAAACCTTAAAAATTAACTCACAGATTTTATATAAAAATAAATTTAAAATTATTCAAATCGTTAAAATAAGAGGAAAATCAAAGAAAGCACTAGAAGTTTTAAATGAATATCTATTTTTGGCCTAGAGAAGTATATTCTATTCATACAGGCAATGGAGAAACAATATAGGTTGTAGTGCCTGAGGCATTTGATTACTAAGCAGAAGGCTGGCAGTTAAAACCCTCCAGCCACTCCTCGGAAAGAAGACTGGGTAATCTACTTTTGTAGAGATACTGTAACTTCAGAAACCCAATGAGGGGTCACTATGAGTCAGAATCCACTCGGTGGCATTGAGTTTTGGTTTTGGTTTCACTACAAAAAACTTTAAAGTTGCTGGATATCACATACTTCAGTATCACAAAAAGCAAATTGCAAAATTGAAAATACATTTGAAATAAAATTATCAAGGGTGAATAACATTAGTATATCAAGACTTGTTGCACATCATTAAGGGGAGGTGGGAGAAACTAATATCAAAAAAGAAAAGTGGGAAGATAGGAAATCAATTTATATACATGAGCCAATAATTTATAGAATTAGAAACACATATGCTGCCTCTACAAGAAAGCATTAAAATTTCTGAGTAAACAAAGAAATGCAAATTTAAAGAGCTGTCAAGAATTTTTTTAAAATATTGAATGTTTGTAAATGTGCAGTGAGACAAATGTTCTCTATATTCTCAGAAGTTAAATTCATATAATCTCTCTAGAAAGCAATTTAGCAAAACAAATAAAGAGATCTAAAAAATGCTTTCATCAACTAATTACTTTTTTTTTTTTTAATTCATCCTAGGAAGAGAACAAAAAAGTAAACAATAATTCTATGCTGAAGGATTTTTGGTGTCGAAGTTAGGTGCCATCCAGTTAGTTCCAACTCAGGGTGACTTACACAGAGTGAAACAATACTCAATCTTGCACTGTCCTCATAATTGTTACTGTGTTTCAGCCCATTGTTGTAGCCACTGTGTGAATCTATCTTTTTAAGGATCTTTGACTTTTAGTTGACCGTCTGCTTTAATAAGCATGATGCCCTTCTCAAGGGTCTGGTCCCTCCTGACAATATGTCCAAAGTAAAGGAGCATTCTGGTTATACTTCCTCCAAGAGAGATTTGTTCATTCTTGTGGCCATCCATGGTATATGTAATACTCTTTACCAACACCATAATTCAAGGGCATCACCTTCCTTATTTTTGCTGCAGTGTTATTACCACAGTGTATAGTTGGAAAAACTATCCAAACCGTAAAGAGTGGGAAATTGAATAACTAACAATATTATTATGCTTTCACTGAAAAAACATGAGTTAAATTCTTATAAAATTTTAATGAATTGAAATGCTGTCCAAATGATATTAAGTGAAAGGTACGGCATGCAAAAGTTTAAATATAGTATTTATGGAGTGGCACAAATAGTACACTTTGTGGCTATTAATGGAAAGTGGTCTACTTCCAAAAGATCACAACCATTAAAAACCACATGGAGCACAGTTTTAACCTGACACATACAGAGTCACCATGAATCAAAATTCACTAGACAGCAACTGAAATCTTATATTTATTATTATTTTTTAAAATCTATTTCTAACTATGTATATATATAACATTTATGTATATATTAGAATATAATAAATTACATATAGAAGCCCTGGTGGTGCAGTGATTAAGTGATTGTCTGTGAACTGGAAGATCAGCAGTTCAAACCCACCAGCTGTTCCATGGGAGAAATAAGTGGCAGGCTGCTTCCAAGAAGATTTACAGCCTTGGAAACCCTATGGGGTATTTTTACTCAGTTCTATAGCATTGCTATAACTTGGAATCTACTTAACAGTAATGTTTTATAGAAGCATCTATATAGTTAAAATTCTCTTTGTATATACTGTATTAAGTATACATATATTTAAAATAATACAGTTTTAGTTTTATAAAATTCAATACCATATGGAAATTTAGATAATAGTCAGAAATCCTTGTCGTTCTCCATAATACGTCTTCCAAAATGTTTTATTTTTTTTAATCCTCACACTTTCAATCCTGTTAACTCCTATTTCATTGTATTGGTGCATTGGCATTACACACAATTATTAAAGTCAAGATAATATTGAATAAGCATCATCCCCTAAATATGCAAGTTAACATCCTTTGGCCATTTGTATATAGTCTCTTCCTATTCGCAATAACAAATAATATTCAGGAAGCCCAGAGCACACTGTATTTTTATTTGCTCAATAGGGCAACCTTATAGTTCCCCATGGCCCCTCCACCTTTTTCCTTTTATCCATGTTTAAATTCTTTCTTTGTACTCACACAGAACATTTCTTTTGTGATGTCATCGCTTATTAAATATGCTCTGATTTAAAATATATTATTGATTAATTATTTATGTATATAACTACCTCAAAATACTGTGAGCCATTGAATAAAAAGACCATATCTTGTTCATCTTTGAATTTCCAGAAAATAAAGGAACATCTGCCTGACTTCTGACATCTGACTACACGTGTTTGAATTTTAGTTCCAATATTGTACTAGCAGTATAATTTTAAGAAAGTTTCTTAATATCTGCCCAAGTTCATCATCTGAAAAAAAGAGGTTAGAACAATATCTACCACTTGGATGCAGTGTTAGATTAAATGAGTCAATGCATATGAAAGCTCTTATGCTGATACTACTGTTGGAAAGAGCATCTTCATTAGGTAGTCTGCTGTCTGTTCATTATTGTTGTGGAACAAGCACCATGATATGACTGTCAGAAATACTCTCCTACTTTATTACTGATTCATCTGATTTAGTGAAATTAAGATCATTGTTGGGTTCCCACGAAGGCGTAAGTCTTAAGATTAGCATACACATCATCACACTCCCTATAGCCACAATAATCTGTTCAGGAGTGAGAATGTGTCCTGATCATATAAAGCATATGCAATGGACTAAGAGAGAAAAGCACCTACCTTTCTAGTTGGAAATTGGGGGAGATAGCCCTAGAACGTCTGATGTTGTTGTTGTTAAGTGCCGTCGAGTCGTTTCCGACTCATAGCGACCCCATGCACAGCAGAACGAAACACTGCCCGATCCCGCACCAGCCCC
>NW_006922251.1:554434-570559 GCF_000298275.1 Orycteropus afer afer | reverse complement strand
TGTTTGTTGAAATATCTCAATCGGTATGCCATCAATTCCCGGAGCCTTGTTCTTCGCCAGTTCTTTCATTGCAGCTTTGACTTCTTCCTTCAGAACGTCTGATAAATATATTGATATATTGCTACCATAGGAAGTTGTAAACCAGATTTGGATTTGGGTTTGAAGGACAGAGACCAGGTACTGACAAGTTTGTTGGGTTCTTGCATGAAGTCATGCTTGGAATAGAACCTTCTCCAGACCTTTCAGTTTTCTTTTTCTTGAGAGATTTCTGCTACAGGGGGACACATGTTCGTATTATCCTTAAAGATCAGCCTCTGGTGTAGAGAAGCCTGGTCTGTCCCTGTAGGTGTATAAACTTCTAATATCTTGCAAACAGCAGATAAGTTAGTTTTCCCACTAAGTTACATCCTTTAATTTAACCTTCAACAGGATAGTCAATGGTTAGTCTGGCTTTTCCAGAAAAAACAGAATATGTCTGGAGAGAGAGAGAGAGTGATTGATTTTAAGAATTTGGCTCATGTGATTGTGGAGGCTAGAAAGTCTGAAATCTGCAGGGCAGGTGGGTAGGCTGGAAACTCAGGCAGAATGTTTATGTTATAGTCTCAAGGCACAAGTTCTTCTTCTCTGGGAAACCTCAGTTTTTACTTTTAAGGTCTTTGATTGCAGAAGGACCATTCACATTGTGGATGATAATCTCCTTTATTTAAGGCCAACTAATTTTAAATGTTAATGAACCAAAACAAACAAAATTACAAAATACCTTAATTGCAATTCCTTGACTAGTTTTTGACCAAACAACTGGAGACCATAGCCTAACCAAGTTAATAAAATTAAGTGATAAAATTAATTATCAGAGTAGAATATTTTGGCACCAACTGCTATCTATTTTAACTCTCAATTTGTTCAGAATCTGGGTAGGGAAGTAACATTATTTTTATAGGGAGCCTTGGAGACAATAAAGGAGCTCTGGTAGTGTAGTGGCTAGAACATTTGCTGCTATCCAGGAGGTCAGTGGTTCAAACCCACCAGATGCCCTACAGGAGGAAGATGAGGCAATCTGTTTCTGTAAAGATTTACAGCCTTGGAAACCCAGTGGGGATTGCTATGAGTTGGAATAGACTGATGGCAGTGGGTTTGAGTTTTGTTTTTTGAGAGACCATACACAATATAATTTGTAAAGGATTTTCAATTGATAAATAGAACACTATATCTTACATAGGAGTTCTGGTGGCATAGTGCCTAAGACATTTGACTGCTCACCAAAAGGGTGGCAGTTCAAACTCACCAACTACTCCTTGGAAGGAAGATTGGGCAATCTACTTCCATAGAGATAGCACCTCAGAAACCCAAGGAAAAGTCGCAATGAGTCAGGATCAACTAGACGGAAATGACTTTGGTTTGATATATGTCTTATATGTATGTGTCTATATGTATGCATAAACATAAGTTTTATATATGTATGTAATATATATATATATATATATATATGTCAGAAGGAAGACTGGGAAATCTACTTCCACAGAGATACCACCTTGGAAAACCAAGGAGAGGTTGCTATGAGCTGGAATAGATTGGACAGCAGGGAGTTTATATAAATACACACACATACATATGTATGTGTAAAACATATTTCAGAAACTCAAATACCTTTTCTTCTTGAGGATTTTATTTTTAATCTAAAAAGAATATTTGTAATGCAAATGATTTATCCTCAATTTCATTAATTAAGCAGAGTCTAAATTCTAATGCAACTTACAGACTATGACAGACTAGGAAGAAGGAGGAGGCCATCCACTTCTCAAAAATTGGCTAGGAAAAAACTTATGAATAGCAGAGGAATACTATCTAATACATTACTGGGCAACTTTATGAATACATCAAAAACATTGTCCAACACAGTACAGGAAGATGAACCACTTGGGTTGGAAAGCACTCAAAACAGGACTGGGAAAGAGATGCCTCATTACAGTAGAATCAAATTTAATGATATGGATAAAGTAAATCTTTCAAGATCACCATGTGCTGACATGGCACAATCAAATTGAGGAGAAACAGAAGCAAACATCCATTCATAATCGGAACATGGGATGTACAAAGGATGAATCTAGGAAAATTGGAAGTTGTTAGGAATGAAATGGAATGCATAAAGAGTGATTAGTGAGCTGAAATGGACTGGTTTTGGCCATTTTGAATCAAACAACCATACGATCTACTCTTCTGGGAATAAGAAATTGAAGAGGAATGGTATGGCATTCATCATCACAAAAGATGTTTCAAGATCTGTCCTGAAGTACAATGCTGTGAGTGATAGAAGAATATCCAATACGCCTACAAGGAAGACCAGTTAATACGACTATTATTCACATTTATGCACCAACCACCAAAGCAAAAGATGAAGAAATTAAAGATTTTTATCAATTTCTGCAGTCTGAAATTGACAAAACATGCAATCAAGATGTGTTTCTTATCACTGGTGATTAGAATGCAAAAGTTGGGAACAAAGAAGAATCACCAGTAGTTGGAAAATTTGGCCTTGGTGACAGAAATAATGCTGGAGATCACATGATAGAATGTTGCAAGACCAACCACTTATTCATTGCAAATATCTTTTTTCAACAACACAAACAGTGGCTATACATGTGGACTTCACCAGAGTATACAGGAATCAGACTGACTACATTTGTGGCAAGAGGTGATGGAAAAGTTCAATATCTTCAGCCAAAACCAGGCCAGGAGCTGATTGTGGAACAATCAACTGCTTATATGCAAGTTCAACTTGAAGTTGAAGTTGAAGGCAATTAAAACAAGTTCACAAGAGCCAAAATATGATCTTGAATATATCCCTCCTGAATTTAGAGACCATCTAAAGAATAGATTTGGTGCACTGAACACCAATGACCGA
Source organism: Orycteropus afer afer (assembly GCF_000298275.1). Classification (NCBI taxonomy): domain Eukaryota; kingdom Metazoa; phylum Chordata; class Mammalia; order Tubulidentata; family Orycteropodidae; genus Orycteropus; species Orycteropus afer. Next base: position 567,657 of record NW_006922251.1, on the reverse strand, counting down.
AAAGCAGAAGATTTGTGCTATGACATCAAGAACATCATCCAGGAAGGAAGCAAGAAGTTATTAAAAAGATGAGAAAGAAAGAAAAGACCAAAATGGATGTCGAAGAGACTCTGAAATTTGCTCTTGAGCAAAGAGTAGCTAAAGCAAATGGAAGAAATGACAAGATAAAAGAGCTGAACAGAAGATTTCAAAGAGCAGCTCGAGCAGACAAAGCCAATCACTATAATGAAATGTGAAAAGACCTGGAGTTAGACAACCAAAAGGGAAGAGCATGCTTGGCATTTCTCAAGCTGAAATAACTGAGGAAAAAAAAAAATGAAGTTTCGAGTAGCAATACTGAAAGATCCTATGGGAAAAATATTGAATGATGCAGGAAGCATCAAAAGAAGATGGAAGAAATACATAAAGTCCCTGTACCAAAAAGAACTGGCTGATCTTTATGCATTTCAGGAGGTGGCATATGTTCAAGAACCAATGGTATTAGGGAAGAGGTCAAAGCTGTGCTGAGGGAATTGGTGAGGAACAAGGCTCCAGGAATTTATGCAATACCCACTGAGATGTTTAAGCATATGGATGCCCTGCTGGAGGTGCTCACTCAGTTATGCCAACAGATTTGGAAGACAGCTACCTGGCCAATTGACTGGAAAAGATCCATATTTTTACCATTCCAAAGGACAGTGATCCAACAGAATGCAGAAATTATCATGCAAGTAAAATCTTACTGAAGATAATTCAAAAACAGTTGCAACAGTATATTGACAGAGAACTTCCAGAGGTGCACGATGGATTCAGAAGAGGACATGGAACAAAGGATATCATTGCTAATGTCAGATGGGTCTTGGCTCAAAGCAAAGAATACCAGAAAGACGCTTACTTGTGTTTTATTGAATATGTAAAGGCATTTGATTGTGTGGATCCTAACAAATTGTGGATAACATTGAGAAGAATGGGAATTCCAGAACACTTATTTGTGTTCATGAGGAACCTGTACATAGTCCAGGAGGCTGTCATCCAAACAGAAAAAGGGAACACTGCGTGGTTTAAAATCAAGAAGGGAGTGCATCAGGGTTGTATCTTTTCACCATACTTATTCAATCTGTATGCTGCACAAATAATCAAAAAAACTGGAGTATATGAAGAAGAACGTGGCATCAGGATTTAGAGGAAGAATCATGAACAACCTGTGATATGCTGACAACACAACTTTGCTTGCTGAAAGTGAGGATGACTTGAAGTACTTACTGATGAAGGTTGAAGATACAGTCTGCAGTATGGATTACATCTTAATATAAAGAAAACAAAAATCCTCACAACTGGACCTATAAGTAGCGTTACGATAAATGGAGAAAAGATTGAAATTGTCAAAGACTTCACATTGCTTGGTTCTACAATCAATGCCAATGGAAGCAGCAGTCAGGACATCAAACAACATATGTTGTTGTTGTTATGTGCCATCGAGTCGGGTCTGACTCATAGTGATCCCTTCTTGGGTTTCTGAGGCGATATCACTACGGAAGTAGATTGCCCCACCTTCCTTCTGATGAGTGGCTGGTGGGTTTGAACCACCAGCCTTCTGGTTAGCAATCAAGTGCCTTATATAGCACTGGGCAAATCAGCTGCAAAGGACCTCTTTCAAGTGCTGAAGAGCAAACATGTCTCCTTGAGGACTAAGGTGCACCTGATACAAGCCATGGTATTTTCAATAGCCTCATATGCCTGAGAGAGCTGGACAATGAATAGGAGGACCAAAGAAGAGTTGATGATTTTGTGCTGTGGTGTTGCCGAAGAATGCTGACAGTACCATGGACTGCTAAAAGAACTAACAGGTCTGTGCTGGAGGAAGTGCAGCTAGAATGTTCCTTGGAGGCAAGAACGGCCAGACTTCGCCTCACATGCTTTGGTCATGTTGTCAGAAGTGACCATTCCCTGGAGAAGGATGTCATGCTTGGTAAGGTGGAGGGTTGACAAAAGAGGGAAGGCCCTCAACGAGGTGAATTGACATGGTGGCAGTGGCAGTGGACTCAAGTATGGGAAGGATCATGGAGCTGGCTCAGGACCTGGTGATGTTTCATTCTGCTGTGCCTAGGGTTGCTATGAGTCAGAGATGATTTGATGACACCTAACAAAAACTAAATTCTTAATTTTCCAAATCTGGCTACCAATCTTTATTGTTATGTGCTGTGAGGTAGCTCCAACTCATATGACACTATGTACAACAGAACGAAACACTGCATGGTTTACCTATTTCTAGCAATGAATTTCCTGTGCAGAGTAAATTTAGCTATTTCTCTTACTAGTTAAGGTCACCTGCATAACTAACTAACCAAAGTTCTTCCCTTCTTTCTACTCATGTCCTTTTCAATGTGATTTTTCATCTTCTTCAACCCCTTGAGTCTGGGTTAAATTTATGACTTGCTTTTCCTAATAAAATGTAGTGGTAGTAATATTGTACCAGTTCCAAGCCTAGATTTTAAAAAATTTCACTCTCTCTTGGAATCCTGCTTAGATGTCATGTAAACAATACCAGATTAGCCCACTGCATGATGAAGGAAATGTGTCTCCATTTCCTCTGTTGCCTCAGAAGCAGAGCAATCTAGCTAATTAACTGTTGCAGGGGCATCACTAGATTGTAGGGAGTACAGATCACATGGGGTAACACTGTCAGAGGGAGTGACACCAAAATGACTGTCTGAAAAAATTTAGTACAGTGTTTCAGCAGAAATTTATTATGCTTTAGACTTCCAGTATGATTGAGGACTAGGCAGACAAGCTACACAGATCCTCTTCAATAAAGAAAAGAGAAACCAATTGACAGAGATACAGAAGATAATCCTGGAGCCCTGAGCTTTGAAAGGAAGTATACAGAAGCAAATTAGGCACCAACTAGTGGAAAAACCTGAATGAAAACAGCGAGCACAGAGTTGGAGCAGTGGACTGTCAGCTTCTCTGATGGGACCAACAGCCTGAATATTTCAAAGTGGTGTTGGGACCTGAGAATTGACCTAAAGATCAGCCCTGGTCACCAAGGGTTGCAGGGATGACTGCACTGGTGGCCTATGAGTAACTAAGAAGGGAAACAGCAAAGAGAGAGACAACCTGAGCTGTGGACTTTCAGCTGCCTGGAGGGTGCAGCCATTTTGATTGTCTACACACAGTGACCATTTTGGATATTTAAAGTGACTGAGGGGGTGCAACCATTTTTTATGTTAACAAGTTGTGGCCATTTTGGATTTTAAAGTGACAGCACTCTCACTCAGATTCCAGGGACCTAAAAATAGGCTTTGTTTACCAAGGATGGCAGGGACATAAGGGAGGCTGACAATGGGAAAGGAGACAGATAGAGCATGTATAAGTGCTGCCAACTAGTAAATAGAGGAGCACAGCACAGTATCTAGCTTACATAGATAACATACAAAGAAAACAAAAACTGTGAGTCATTCCAACATACAATCACCAATTAAATATAAACACAAAAAGTCACAATCCCTCAGAGACAACAGAGCACCGTAGACCACACAAAGAAGCAAGACAAAGGAGGAGAAACAAGGGACCAGGATACAGACCCAAAACACATCCCTGAAGAAGATGCAGCATTGAAACTCCCTGATAAGGATTTTTTTTTTTTAAAATTATATTTAGGTATCTTCAATGAATTGAGAGACAGATCAAGGAAAACACTGATAAAATTGAAGAAAACCCTAGAACAATTTTGAAAGACATTGCAAGAATGAAATGACAAAATAAATGAAAAATTAGAAACGATACAAAATCTACACATACAAATCCAGAAGATTAATACTAAATTTTCAGAAATAGATAAGACATTGAATGGGCAAAGGAGTAGAACTGAATCAATGGAAGACAGAATTAGTGAGAGTGAAGGCAAATACCTCAATACTTCTTTGGAAAGGGATCAATCGGAAAAAAGATCAAAACAAAAAGAAGGAAGCCTACAGCTCGTGTGGGATATCATCAAAAAGAATAACCTATGTGCCATTGGAATTCAGAACAGGAAGAGACAAATAAAACCACAGAGGAAATTGTTAAAGATTTGTTGGAAGAGAATTTTCCTGGTATGATGAAAAATAAGAATAAACCTATTCACGAAGTCCAACAAACCCCAAACAGGATAGAGCCCCAAAAGAAAATCACCAAGACATATCATCATCAAAGTCACCAAAACCAAAGACAAAGAAAGAATCCTGAAAGCAGCATGAGAAAAACAAAAAGTTACCTACAAGGAGCAACCAGTAAGACCAAGCTTAGATTTCTTGGCAGAAACAATGCTGGTGAGAAGAAGATGGGATGGTACATGTAAAACCCCAAGAGAGAAAAAATTCCTATTAAGAATTATGTACCCAGAAAAATTGTCCCTCAAATATAATGGTGAAACTATGACATTTCCAGATATCCAGAAATTAAGGGAATTTGTTAAAATCAGACCAACCTTACAAAAGATGCTAAAGGGAGTCCTTTGGACAGAGAAACAACAACAGCCAACAACAACTGACCATTAACACACATGGTGATGTAACCCAGAAATCAACCAAGCTATGGAAGTATCCAAAGTAAATAAGCCTACAAAATTATAAACAGGAAACCAGAGACATCAATTGACAAATGAGGACAACTACAAACCAAAAAGAGGGAAAAAATTGTGTAGTTACAGAACTTCTAAATGGTAGGGAAGTCAAAACAACTACAAGATAGAATAGACTGTTGTAAAATTGGGAAGAAAACTATAAATCATAGGGGGTAATCACAAAGAAATATGATAAACCTTCACATCAAAATATAAAAGAGGACCAGCACAAATATTCAGCAAATATTAAAACAATAGTAATGAAGGAAGTGATGACACAATTCATAAACAAAACAAGCTCAGCACAGAAAATTACATGGAACAAAGAAATCAACACCAAAAAAAGGCACATAACAAAAATTACAGCAACAAATTCACACTTGTCAATAATTACATTTCTGGACAGGCCCTTATCTCTAAGGTTTATAGAAAACTCCAAAGCCTAAACAGCAAAGGAATTAACAAACCGATTGAAAAATGGGCAGAAGACACGAATAGACACTTCATGAAGGAGGATATTAATATGGCCAGCAAATACATGAAAAGATTGATAAAATTGAAGAAAACCCTAGAACAATTTTGAAAGGCATTGCAAAAACAAAATGACAAAATAAATGAAAAATTAGAAATGATACAAAATCTACACATACAAATTTAGAAGATTAATACTAAATTTTCAGAAATAGATAAGATTGAATGGGCAAAGGAGTAGAACTGAATCAATGGAAGACAGAATTAGTCTTTGGCCATCAGAAATATGCAAATGAAAACAACAATAAGATACCATATCACTCCAGCACTGACGGCAAGGTTCAAAGAGACAGAAAATAACACATATTGGTGGAGATGTGAAGAGATTGGGACTCTCATACACTGCTGGTGGGACTGTGAAGTGATACAACCACTGTGGAAAGCAGTATGGTGATTCCTTAGAAACCTGGAATTAGAGATACCATTTGACCCAGCAATCCCATTACTAGGTACATATCCTAGAGGGGTGAGGGCCAGGATAGGAACAGATATATATGCACACCCATGTTCATCTCAGCACTATTTACAATAGCAAAAAGATGTAAACAACCAATGTACCCATCAGTGGAAGAGTGGTGACCAAACTATGGTACATATACACAATGGAATGCTATGGAGCACTAAAGAATAATGTAGTGTATGCAAAACATCATATAACATGGATGACCTTAGAGGAGGACATTACAATGAGTGAAATAAGTCAATCACAGAAGGACAAATATAGTTTTAGTTCATTGTTGTGGAGGGTCAAGGAAAGGTTTATATAGAGAGGGAAAATTTCTTTGTTGGTTGCCAGTGGTGGGAGGGGAGGGGAGGAAACACTGCAAAAAATAAAAAAAATTTAAAAAATGTATTGACCCATGTCACTTAATTTTTGTGTATTCCATTGTACATAAAATATATTTCAATAAAATGCATTTAAAAAATTAAAAAACAAGAAATATATTATGTTTTATAAAAACATTCTTATAGTTAGTTATAACAACAGAAACATTTTTCATAAACCAAGCTTATATGTATCAAAATAACTACAAGGCTAAAATTCTATGCTAACTTAACTTTTTGAAACTTCTCATGTGCTCTGGTCAGAGCTGTCATTATTACCCAATTACAGTGACACTTCTAATTGTGTGGTTTCATCTGCAAGTGCTACAAGCATATGCTGTTTTTGCTGCTGTTAGGGTTAGCCACTGATTTTGTCAAATTTTCTGATGTTTTAGCTACAATGTTGTGGTAATTACTATTTGCGAAACTCAGTAACTTTTCTGATAATGAAGTACCGATCAAAGGAAAAGAAGGAGAAAAATAAAAAAAAGGCTTCCACTTAGTTACTAATAATGTAACTAATAATGTTGTAATGCAATATGGAATGATTTTACAAAACAATATTGCTGTTAGTATTAAATAATTAAAGAAATATTACATTTATGCAATTTACAACTGTATTTTATCACATACTATGTATGAGTAAAACTGATAATGAACATTACTGAGGATTCTATATGGTCCAGTATGGGAGAGGTCCATGGGGAGGCGGCAACATCGTGAGTTTCTGCACTGGGTGACACCAGCCCCAGTGACACCACTGAACAGTTGACTGCATTCACAAGAATGATCTCAGTTAAAACAATAAGAAGCCTTCACTTTAAGTGATCTCAAATTTCTGGCCCATGGAATTGTGTGCTAATTAAATGTTGGGTGATTTTAAGGCACTAAGGCTTGAGGTTTGTTAGGTAGCATTAACTAACTAACTGATGTTGTTAGGTGCTGTGGAGCCGTCTCTGACTCATAACGACCCCTCTTTGGGTTTCCGAGGCGGTATCACTACGAGTAACAACCTTCCTTCCTAGGAGTGGCTGGTGGGTTTGAACAGCCAGCCTTCTGGTTAGCAGCCAAGTGCCTTAGGCACTATGCCACCAGAGCTCCCAACTAACTGATACACTAGGGTAAATAGTAGCCACAAAGGAAAACAGTTAAACATATTAAGAAATAGGAAGTAACAATTATTTATAGAGCTTTGTACGATTTTCAGAGTGAGATAAACACATCCACACATACGTATATACATACATGCAAACACATACACCCACATATATCAAGAATAGTTGGCAATGCACATTGTTTATCCTCAGTTTCACAGAGTAAATAAGTTCCTAATGTTTGTGACTTTCATAGAAACAAATGTGTGCATAGAAGTAAAACTGTAACTTGGATTTCATGAGTCACAGTTTGGACCCTGTTTTCTATTTCACTATAGTACTTGATTTAGAAAACGATTTCTAAGAGTTCATTTTGGAATTTTAAATAAAGGTATTCATATATCTACCTTATAGCTGTTTTAATGTTTATTCATTTATTTTCATGAAGGCTGTCCATATTTTTTGACAAAGTACCTTAAATAATTTAATTTGATGCTTGAGCTAATGGGACTTGAAAAAGAGATTATACTTAGTTACCTTAAAATTTTTATTTGGCTATTTTTACTAGCAATTCAGTGTAAAATTTTATCACGAAATAAATAGTTTTGTTGCTTTTAATGTCATAAAAGCATTGTTAGAAATTTTGCCATCCACACTCAATCGTTAGGCTAATTGTATGTGTGTGTGCATACCCATTTACAGCAGGAAATAACAATTCAGATACAGTTGAGTGAGGGGAAACAGAGAGTGTATAGAGTGCATGCTTTTCTATCTCTTGCTCTAGATCTGAAAGATTTTTTCCCATTTGCTTAATAGCATGTTATTTTAAAAAAGAATTTTTTTTTTAATTTTCCTCTACCTTTTCTAGGTATATTCATACTAGTGTAAAATTAAAGCATATTATGTAGAGCTACAGAGATAGAAATTATCTTATGCCAGCATTTTCAAATGTATTGTCTGAACATTACTTGTGAAAAAAAATTGTGTCCAGATAAATTTGTTAAATACAGTCTATACTATTTTCACTTTAATGTTCACAATGAAGATAAGTATATTAAACACTTTAAAAAAACTTTGCAATGAAGAGACCAATTTAATCCAGAAATTCACAAATGTAATTGTCAACAGGAGCTTTTACTACATGTCACTAATTTGAAAGCATTTAGATTATACAATTTATTTTAAAGTTAATGCTACTTGTAAATATATTTCACATGGATGAAATGCCCTTCTAGTTAGTCCCTAATTATAATGATTTTAAGGACTTCACAATTCACCAGTTGAGTTAATTAGAGCTAGTTCAGTGATGATGCCAGACTTAATTATCACCAAAGCTGATGGGAAAATCTTCCTCCAATGACAGACACAGCTGATAACTCTAAATAAACAACTAGTGTTTTCTCTAATAAACCTTATAACATGTAATTTCCCATTAAAAAAAAAAATACTCTATCCTCAAGGTTATAAGTCAATCAGGAATTTTTGTCTAAGGACAAAAATGGATTAATTAGAAGATGTCAAAATCAGATTACATTAGATTTTGTAACTTCTAGTATGTAAGCACTTTCTACAGTTCTCCTTGGACTCAAATATACCAACAATTATGAAGATGCCACAGGGCTAGACAAAACTTTGTTTTGTTTTACATAAGGTCATCATGACAACTTACAACTAATAATAAACAACAAAGTTTTCTGACAACATCATTCTCCATACCTGTCAATAAAAAGCTCAAAGACTTCCACTATTTCAATTTTCTTTATTCAATACCAGTTCAGGCTTATGGCCTCACATTCAGTTATCTTTTCTACCTATGGCTGAATTACATAATATAAAGGATATACATTTTTAGTTTTCACAAATCTTTATAACAACTCATCAAAATTTATTAAACATCTCCTTTATCCCTGACACAATGCTAGGTACTAGGATATAATGGAAGTGAAACAGACACTATCTCTGTACAACTTACTGTTCTGTGCCAGGCATGGAAAAAAATAAATAATTATACAAATATAATAAACTTGCAGTTGTGATAAGTTCAAAGAAGAGAACATATATGGCTATGAGGAAAAGTCTAATAAAAATTTTTGATCTAGTCATGGAGAGAAATTTTTTCCTTGAGGAAACACAGAGTGAGATGAGATGAGAACAGAAGAACTAGATGGTGCCCAGCTACCACTTCCAACCACTCCAAAAGGAATAGGAGATCTTGGATAGAGTGGGAGAAAAATGTAGCACAAAACTCAAAGTAATAAAAGAGACCAGGCCAGTCTGATAGAGACTGGTGAAACTCCTGAGACTATGGCACTTAGTCACCCTTCAAGCCTAAAACTGAGCTCATCCCTGTGACTCAGCCTTCAGCCAAATAATAGGCAGACCTATGGAGGGAACTATAACACCAGGGACGTATGCACATTTGAGAACAATAAACCATATGAGATCAAAAAGGCAACATCTGTTCAGGGATAAAACTCAGAGAGCAGGAGGCAACCACAAGGAGGAAGTAGGAAGAATGCTGTTACATTGTGGGGACTACATTCACTGTCATGAAACAAAACATGTATAAACAGTTTAATGCAAAACCAATTTGCTCTGTAAACTTTCACTCACATCACAATAAGAAGTTAAAAAAAAAAAAAAAAAAAAGGACAAATGTCAGTGTTAATTGCAAAAAGCCTAGGAAAGGGAAAGAAGATTGAGAAGAGCTGTCTGGTAGGGGACTGGGCTAATGGATTAGGTTAAATTAGAACAATGCAAAGAAAGCCAGTTAGACCAATTTTAAAATTCATGTTTACCCTTTGGGAGATTAAACTGGAGGAACAAGCAGGACCAGGCCACATTGAAGATCCACGTAAAAGACATATGATTATTCTAAGAATTCCAAAGAAGAAACCATCCAGTTATTTCAATTTAGGATGTGAATTGATCAGATTTGCATTTCCAAAATGCAACAGGCCTACAATATGAAGAGATTGGAAGAGGCCATGGCAGGAAACAGAACTGGAAATGCTATTGCAATTATCTAAATTTCAAGGAAACATTAAAAAATCTAATTAAACAAAATTGATTATAGTTTTTTATATGCACATATTTGCATATTTGAATGAATAAAATTAAGCTCTTATTTGTTTCAGTATTTTGTGAGGAAAATTGCTAAACAGAATTTGGTCTTCTATCCTAAATGTGGAAGAGATACTTGGAACAGTCTGACTTAAAGTCCCTTCAAATAGGAAGCCATATCCCTAAACTAAGGTGTAAGGTGAGGGCTAAGTGGCTTCCAAACAGGAAACACATGTAATCATAAAAATATAAAAATAAGATGTCTAATATTTGGAAAATTTACTCTGTGCTGAGTGCATTAAATTAATTATCTCATCTAAAACCTATCAAAGGGGAGCTCTGGTAACGTAGTGCCTAAGGCATTTGACTGCTAACCAGAAGGCTGGCTGTTCAAACCCTCCAGCCATTCCTCGGAAGGAAGATTGTGTGATCTATTTCCATACTGATACTACCTTGGAAACCCAAGGAGGGGTCGTTATGAGTTGGGATCCTACTTGATGGCAGTGAGTTTGTTTTTTGGTATAACCTATCAAATTCCCATAGTAAGGCCTGTCTCTTTAACCATTAGGTTAAACTACCTAATAAATGCCTTTCTTACATGATACTAGCATGGACAAGGAGAAGGAATGAGTGTTTCAAATATTCACAGCAATTCCAAAGGCAGTGTAAAGTAAATGTGTGAATTGCAGAGGTGGATTTTTATATTTTTGCTTCTTATCTGGGCTGTTATATGTTGCAGAGGTTGTGTCAAGGTGGAAGAGAAAAACTACTCTAAGCAAACTGGGGGAAGGTAGGTAGTACACGTTGTTGTTATTGTTGTTAGGTGCCACTGAGCAGGCTCTGACTCATAGTGACCCTTTGTATAACAGAACGAAACACTACCCAGTTGTGCACCATCCTCACAATCCCATCACTGCAGCCACTGTGTCAATCCATCTCCTTGAGGATCTTCCCCTTTTTTGCCGACCCTCCACTTTACCAAGCACGATGTTCTTCTCCAGGGAATGGTTCCTTCTGATAACATAAGCAAAGTAAGTGAGACAAAGTCTGGCCTTCCAGTTAGACAGTCTCACTTCCAAGGAACATCCCAGGTGCAGTTCTTCTAGAATAGCTTTGTGGTTTTTCTGGCAGTCCATGACACTTTCAGTATTCTTTGCTAATGTCAGTCTTCCTTATTCATTGTCCAGCTTCCACATACATGTGTGGCATTTCAAAGTACCCTGGCATGGGTTAGGCACACTTTAGTTTTCAAAGAGATATCTTTGCTTTTCAGCCCTTTAAAGAGGTCTTTCACAGCAAGTTTGCCCAATGCAATACATTGTCTGATTTCTTAATTGCTGCTTCTGTTGGTTTTTATTGTGGATTCAAGTAATATTAAATCATTGGCAACTTCAATCTTTTCTCCATTTATATCATGATGCTACTTATTGGCTCAGTTGTGAGAATTTTCACTGTCTTTTTGAGGTGTAATCCATACTAAAGACTGTGGTCTTTAATCTTCATCAGTAAATGATTTGAAAATCATCTTCAGTTTTCAGCAAACAAGGTAATGTCATCTACACATTACAGGTTTTTCATGAGTCTTCCTCCAATTCTGATGCCATATTCTTATGCATATAGTCCAACTTTTCAGATTATTTGCTCATCATACAGATTGAATATGTATGGTGAAAGGATACAGCCTTGATGCACTCCCTTTCTGATTTTAAACCATGCAGTATCTCCTGTTCTGTTCTAATGACAACCTCCTGGTCTATGTACAGGTTCCTCATGAACACAATTAAGTATTCTGGAATTCCCACTCTTTTCAATGTTATCCATAATTCATTATGATCCACACAGTCAAATATTTTTGCATAGCCAATAAAACACAAGTAAACGTCTTTCTGGTATTCTTTGCTTTCAGCCAAGATCCATCTGACATCAGCAATGATGTCCCTTGTTCCACCTCTTCTTCTGAATCCAGCTTGCATTTCTGGAAGTTCCCTGTCAATATATTGCTGCAACCAGTTTTTAATTATCTTCAGTAAAATTTTACTTGTGTGTGATATTAATGATATTGTTTAATAACTTCCACATTCTGTAGAATCACCTTTCTTTGGAATGAGTACAAATACGGACCTCTTCCAGTCAGTTGGACAGTAGCTGTCTTTCAAATTTCTTGGCCTAGATGAGTAAGTGTCCCCATTGCAGCATCCATTTGTTGAAACTTCTCAATGCGTATTCCATCAATTCCTGGAGCCTTGTTTCTTGCCAATTCCTTCAGAGTAGCTTTAACTTCTTCCTTCAGTACTATTGGTTCCCAATCAAATGTCACCTCCTGAAATAGATAAATATCAACCAGTCATTTTTGGTATAGTGACTTTGTGTATTCCTTCAATTTTCTTTTGATGTTTCCCGCATCATTCAATACTTTGCCCATAAAATCTTTCAATATTACAATTCAAGGCTTGAATTTTTTCTTCAGTTCTTTCACCTTGAGAAATTCCAAGTATGTTCTTCTCTTTTCATTTTCTTACTCCAGGTCTTTGCATGTTTCATTGTAACAATTGACTTCATCTTCAAATGCTGCTCTCTGAAATCTTCTGTTCAGCTCTTTTATCTTTGCTTTAGCTACTCTCCATTCAAGAGCAAGTTTCACAATCTCTTCTGACATACATTTTTGTCTTTTCTTCCTTTTCTGTCATTTTAATGATGTTTTGCTTTCTTCAGGGATGATGTTCTTGATGTCATCCCAAAATACTTCTGGTTTTCAGTCACTAGTGATCAATGCATCAAATCTATTTTTTAGATGATCTCTGAATTGAGGAGGGATATAATCAAGGTCATATTTTGGCTTTCTTGTGCTTGTTTTAATTATCTTCAGTTTCAACTTGGACTTGTTTGTTGTGGTAAGGTGCTGTCGACTCGTCTCCAACTCATAGCGACCTCATGTACAGCTGAATGAAACACTGCCCGATCCCGTGCCAGCTCCACGATCCCTGCTATACTTGAGCCCATCATCACAGCCACCATGTCAATCCATCTCGTTGAATGCCTCCCCCTCTTTCGTCGACCCTCCACCTTACCAAGCATGACATCCTTCTCCAGGGAATGGTCCCTTCTTACAACATGACCAAAATAGGTGA
>NW_006922251.1:547077-552944 GCF_000298275.1 Orycteropus afer afer | reverse complement strand
AGTCTCTTCTGTCATCCATTTTGGTCTTCTCTTCTTTTCTCATCTTTTTAGTGATCTCTTGCTTTCTTTATGGATAATGTTCTTGATATCCTACCACAATTCTTCTAGTTTTCGGTCACTGGTATTCAGTGCATCAAATCTATTCTTTAGATGATCTCTAAATTTAGGAGTGATATATTCAAGATCATATTTTGGCTCTCTTGGACTTGTTTTACTTGTCTTTAACTTCAAGTTGAACTTGCATATGAGCAGTTGATGGTCTGATCCACAATTAGCTTCTGGCCTAGTTTTGGCTGAAATATTGAGCTTTTCCACCGCCTCTTGCCACAGATGTAGTCAATCTGATTCCTGTGCATTCCATCTGGTGAAGTCCATGTGTAGAGCTACCGTTTGTGTTGTTGAAAAAAGGTGTTTGCAAAGAACAAGTCGTTGGTTTTGTGAAATTCTACCATACGAGTTTCAGCATTATTTCTGTCACCAAGGCCGAATTTTCCAACTACTGGTGATTCTTCTTTGTTTCCAATTTTTGCGTTCCGGTCACCAGTAATAATTAACACATCCTGATCGCATGTTCGGTCAATTTCAGAATGCAGAAGTTGATAAAAATCATTTTCCTCATCTTTGGCTTTTGTGGTTGGGCATAAATTTGAATAATAGTTGAATTAATGGATCTTCCTTGTAGGCATATGGATATTATCCTGTCACTGACAGCATTGTACTTCAGGACAAATCTTGAAACATCCTTTGTGGTGAAGAATGCCACACCATTCCTCTTCAAACTGTCATTTCCAGCAGAGTAGATCACATGATTGTCTGATTCAAAATGGCCAAAACCAGTCCATTTCAGCTTACTAATGCAGAGGATATCAATCTTTATGCGTTTCATTTCATTTTTGACAACTTCCAATTTTCCTAGATTCATACTTTGTACATTCCATGTTCCAATGATTAATGGATGTTTGCAGCTGTTTCTCTTCAATTTGAGTGGTGCCACATCAGCAAATGGAGGTCTTGAAAGCTTTACCTTATACATAGGACTAAGGCTGGGTTTACTCAGATGATTCAGCTTTTTCTCAGTCCTATTTTGAGAGCCTTCTAACCTAACCGGATTATTCATAAAGTTGCGTGGCAATGTATCAAACAGTGTTTCTTTACTATTCATAAGATTTCCCCTGGCCAATTATTTGAGAAGTGGATGGCCTTTTCCTTCTTCTTAGTCTGTCTCAGTCTGTAAGCTGGGCTGATACCTGTGCACCATGTGCATCCCGCTGTGTTTGAAACACCAGTGGCTCAGCCTCAAAACTCACATCAACACGTCACCATGGTAGGACAAACCGACAGATAAGTTTGTCTCCCTATTGGAAAGCTCTCGTACCACCCTTACCTGGGTCCCTGAGTCTGACTCCTCCTCTGTCCGGATTCCTGGGCCTTTTAATCCCCTTTTCCCACTCTCCCACCCTGCTGCTTTGGGTGTGCCTGAGTTCCTCTCCTCACCTGGATCCCTGCAGTTGACTGCTCCTCTGTCTGGGTTCCTGACTTTTTATCCCCTTTCTCCCACTCTCCCACCCTGCTGCTTTGGGTGTGCCTGAGTTCCCTCTCCTCATCTGGATCCCTATGGCTGACTTGGACTTACATGTGAGCAATTGATGGTCTGTTCCATAGTCAGCTCCTGGCCTTGTTTGGCTGAAGATACTGAACTTCTCTATCAGCTCTTTCCAAAGATGTAGTTGATCTGATTCCTGTGCAGCTATCTGGTGAGGTCCACACGTATAGCCACTATTTATGTTGTTGAAAAAAAAGGTATTTGCAATTAATAAACCATTGGTCTTGCAAAATCCTACCATGTGATCTCTGGCATTGTTTCTATCACCAAGGCTCCATTTTGTAAACACCAGTGATTCTTCTTTGTTTCCAACTCTTGCATTTCAATCCCCAATAATAACCAATACATTTTGATTGCATGGTTGGTCAGTTTCAGACTGCAGCAGTTGGTAAAAATCTTCAATTTCCTTGTTTTTTGCTTTAGTGGTTGGTATGTAAATTTGAATAATAGCATTAGTAACTGGTCTTCCTTATAGATATATGGATATTATCCTATCACTAACAACAATGTACTTCAGAATAGATCTTGAAACATTCTTTGTGATAATGAATGTGACACCATGTCTCTTCAATTTGTGATTCCTGGCATAGTAGATCATATTATTTTCTGAATCAAAATGGCCAAAAGCAGTCCATTTCATATCATTAATGCCTACGATATTGATCTTTATGTGTTCTACTTAATTTTTGATGATTTCCTATTTTTCTACATTTGTATTTCATATATTCCACATTCCAATTATTAGTGGATGTTTGCAGTTGTTTTTTTCCCATTTAGGGTCGTGCCTCATCACTAAATGGAGGTCCTGAAGCTTTGCTCCATCTGCATCATTAAGGTCAACTCTACTTTGAGAAAGCAGCTCTTCCCCAGTAGTATTTTGAGTGCCTTCTGGCATGTGGGGCTCATCTTCCAGCACTACATCAATGTTTCAGGGCTTGTGGTGGTTAAATTGTGTGTCAACTTGGCTGGGTGTGGTTTTGAGAGGCTGGGCAGTTAATGTAGTTATTCCCCATGATGAAGAATTCTATGGTGGTATCTACTGTACCAACTGAGTAGCTGTCTTAAGGATGTAATGTGCTTCCAGTATATAAGAAAAAGCACTGAGAAAGGTCTCAGAATTTTTCTTGCATACTTGGATCCTGCATTTGGCTGAATCTTCATCCTAATGGCCTGCTATGTTATCTGCTGATCATGGGACTGTTAATGGAGTTGAATTAATGGATTGTTGTGTTGGTTGATAATTTGGGGACTGTGCCACTTTATTTGTTGACCTTGGGTTTGTTAGCCTTAGCAGCCAGCAGCTGCCTGAGCTAAGATATGCCTCCAGCTTCAGTGGGCTGGGAGCAAGAAGTAGTGCTGAAGCTTAAGGTTGAGGGTCTTTCACCCAGCCCCTAGAGCTGGAACTTTGAACTTGGACCTCTAGCCTCCTAAATTGTAAGAGAATAAATCCCTGTTTTTTAAGACCACCCATTCATGTTATTTTTCTGTTAGAGCAGCACCAAAGAATCAAAATAGAGCTGTTCAAAAAGTTTTTCAGTAGTATATCAGACCTGGTTTTACTGTTATTCCTAAGGTTTTCACTTGCCAATTCTTTGAGAAGTGGTTGGACCCTTCCTTCTTCTAAGTTTGTCTTAGTCTGGAAGCTCCACTGAAACCTGTCCACTATGGGTGACCCTGCTGGCATTTGAAACACCAGTACAATAGCCTTCACCCTCATAGAAACATGCAAGTCACCACAGTACAATAAGCTAATAGATCAGTGGTGGAGTTATTATATAGCAATCATTTTTTATGGTGTTAAAATGTTTCCAACTGATGAAATGACTAAAATATATTCATATTATATTCTTTGGCTCCACTAAAATGACAATGACACTAAAGTGCTCTTGTTTCCTAAGAAAGGTCAAGAAATGTTATTATAAATCACTACAAGTTCTCCTTTCAGTCTTAGATCCTTTGAGACTCTTAAAAAAATTCTACAGAATAGCCTCTGAGTAAATGTTGTGTGTAGAGATAAACAAACATCTTTGTACATAATTTTAGGACCTTCATAGAATTCCTTTAGCCTAATTATGCCCCTTCTAGGATCCAACCATGAACATTTGATATTTCAAGTCCCTCATTATCTTATTTAATCATCTTACTATTATTAGGTATCAAGAATAAGTTCCTTGAGGACAAACATCTCTGAATTGAGAACTGTCTTAGTCACCTAGTTCTGTTATAACAGAAATACCAGAAGTGGGTGGTTATAACAAACAGAAATTCAGTCTCACAGTTCCAGAGGATAGAAGTCTGAATTCAGGGTGCTGGCTCTTGGGGAAGTCTTTCTCTCTCTGTTGGCTCTGGAGAAAGATCCTTGTCTCTTCAGCTCCTGTCTCCTGGTTCCTTGAAGATTTCCATCTGTCTTGATATCAGTCTTCCCCCATCTCTGCTTCCTAGCTTGCTTTTTTAATCTCCTTTTTTTTTTTTTTAATCTCAAAAGAGATTTACTTAAAACACATTGTACACTAATCCTGCCTCATAAACATAACAAGACAACTGATTTCCAAATAGGATTATGACCATAGTAACTGAGGTTAGGATTTACAACATATTTTGGGAAGATACAATTAAATCCATAACAAGAGCTAAGATTACATTTGCATGCTTTTGTTTGTTTGTTTGCTTTTGTCTGTTTTCCTTCTTTTACTGGTAAAATTCTCATTTCTTATTTAAAATTTTATTTCAATAATGATTCAAGTTGGGAGAGAGACATGAACTGGGAAGAGATTAAAAGACATTGCAATGAATATATATGTAGGAAGGAATGAAATATATAAGCTTTTGTAAA
The DNA here is from genome assembly GCF_000298275.1 of Orycteropus afer afer. Taxonomy (NCBI): domain Eukaryota; kingdom Metazoa; phylum Chordata; class Mammalia; order Tubulidentata; family Orycteropodidae; genus Orycteropus; species Orycteropus afer. Next base: position 548,508 of record NW_006922251.1, on the reverse strand, counting down.
TCTGCATTTTATACATTAGCTTGAGATGTTCCATAGTCTTCTCTCATGAACTAAATTTCACGAGGTCAGCAAAGTGTCCTGTAATCCAGTTAGCTAGACTAGTTTCAGTCTTCAACATCTTATTCTTGGGACCTTTGCAAGACATGTTAGAGAAAATGAGGTGGAAATATTGACAAACTTCTATTTGTTGAACTATGCATTTATGCCAAAATTAATAAATAACTATCAAGAAGTGGTTAAATAGATTTGTTATGTATATCTTTCTCTGGATCTGTAACTACTTGCCTACCACTTCATGACTTCCACTCCCTGTGCCTTTTTCTTTACCTCTGATGTCCCTAGGAGCCTTATTGGCACAATGACTAAAGTGCTTAACTGCTAACCAAACATTGGTGGATCAAACTCACCATCCACTCCTCAAGAGGAAAAACCTGGTAATTTTTTTTTTTTTTTTCCCAGTTAGAAAGGAGCAGTTCTGCTCTTTCACATTGGGTTACTATGAGTTGGAATTGACTCAATGGCACACAAATACATTACACCTCTACTGAGCTAGAAAGTATACCCATTATCATGACCCCTAAGCACTGGAAAACCTTTGAATGTCAAATAAAATGGTTCAGTGTTTACATGCTTGAAAGTGTGGTAGTTCTAACCCACCAGCTTCTCTATGGTAATCTGCTCCCATAAAGATTTACAACCTTGGAAACCCTATGCGGCAGTTCTAATATGTCCTATAGGGTTGCTATGAGTTGAAATAAACTTGATGGCAATGACTTATCTCTTCATTTGTTTTTCATTTGCAAATTTACTTTTCAAGGTTTGCTATTCAAAAATCATTTCCAGGATCTTTTTATTTGTAACAATTTATAATCTGATAATCACAAAGTTGAACCACAGTACATGGAAGATGCTGCAGGGAAAATAATTGTCAACATCTGCTTCTCAAACATATATTTCTATTGTTCTGCACTCACAATATTTCTTAATTACATTGATCAACTCTGCTTTAAAAGGAGTTACATGAATTTGGGTACTTGTGAAGAACACCAGCTCCCCAGTTTCTGTCAAGTCAATTCTGACTCAAATTGACTCCACGTACATCAGAGTAGAACTAGGTTGCATAGAGTTTTCAAAGGCTGTTTCTTCTGAAGTCGACCACTAGACCTTTTTTCTGAGGCAACTCTGGGTGAACTTGAACCTGCAGCCTTTAGGTTACCAGCCAAGCATATTAACCATATGAACCAACCAAGGGCTCCTATGAAGGACAGAGAGACTGTACATTTCAAATGACAATATTTAGTGTTTTTCATAAGACAGGAAATAATATGATATAAGGATAGAAAATGGTAATGAAGGAAGAAGTCAAAGCTGCAATGAAAGAACTGGCAAAGAACAAGGCTCCGGGAATTGATGGCATACCGATTGACATAT